>NW_027417500.1:0-89126 GCF_009905375.1 Apium graveolens | reverse complement strand
CACCAGAATACCAGGAAGATTGTAATGTATCATCTCTACTATTTTCTTATTTATTTTAAATTTAGATTAATTTTAATTTCCATATTGTTAACCATGTTTATTAGATTTAAGGTTTAAGAAATCAAATACCATTACTCAACTATCATATCACACATTACCATTCTCTTATAGAGGAACTTAAATAAATTGGGGATATTTTGATAAAGTTTTTGGAGAAAACCTTACCATTTAGCCATATCATTATATATCATTAAGCGTCAAGGTCTGCTCCAAAGAATGATGATCCATTGGTACATCAAGCATTTTCTTGGTATTTGTGATATTGATGACAAAGTTGTTCTGAAAGAACGGAAAGTTATTAAGTTTTGATTATCTTGGAAAGTGTTTTTATATATTTCTACGAGATTACATAGCGTTATTATATAATTTTATGTGCAAAAATTCAGAAGCGACAATATCTGGTAGTGGCTATAATACATAAGTTGTATTACACAAAATGTGATAATATATTCTTAATTCTAGCAAACTACATATTTATTGAATTCACTTTATATGTTGAAATGTATCTGACCCTCCTAACCCTCCTAAAATAGAGTCTTATATATTATTTTTATATATAAACAAGAAGTCATGAGTTGCTTATGTAATGAGAGCCAAAAAGGTGAAACAAATTGAACACGAGATTTTGTACTCGTTCCATTCAAACTTTTATCTGGTCTCAGGCATCACTTGATCTAATATTTGAGGAAAGACTTGATAACCTGATAGCAAGGCACACTCCCCTTGCAACAACAACAAGTTCAATGCTTTATTCTTATATGCACTTAAGCAAAACACTCAAAATATTTTTTGTTTGATTATGTATTCTTTGTGAGATGCATAGAAAGTAGAAACATGTTGAAACCATTATTTGTAGATACAATGTAAATATTACAAACTAGTTCAGTTTATAGATGATTTAAGAATTACAAGTGCAATAATTTTAATTGTAGTCAATTTTTATTTCATCATCTAATTGCTTACAGAATTTTAAGAATCGGATTATTCTGTGCTCATCTCTGTTTTACATTTTTGGATATTGTGTGACTATATGTTCATATCACAAGTTTGTTGTGGAGGCCTGAGGGCTGAAAAACTGTAGTGAGAAAGATGAACAGTTTAGTCATATTAGTCATATTGTTACTGCGGTTATGGTACGTGCGTACATTGATAGTTGAGAAGTTATTAGAAGGGCATAGAATGATACAACTAGATCTTATGGCTTGACTTAATAAAGTAGCATGAAAGGATTCGAGGATAGATCATGTGAGAAATCTAAATGAGGTATATTGTCATTTCTTATATTCAACGTTATAGATTTTGTTGCCTCTACATATTGACCAGAGACAAGATTAATAGTAAAATATGTTAGTTGCTCAATTCTCTTTGATAATCTTTAACAAAACTATGTCAAATTCATAATATCAGCCATAACCTTGTATCCTACTTCCTTTTGCTAAGACCATACAATCACTCATAAACGAGACAAGTTATAAAATTTTCTCTCTATTTACCTCTTACTAGCCATTTCGAAAAACAATGAAATATTTACAAATATTTTACTATAAACTTACGGGTATTTTTTGTAGTTGCAAGTGATAGGTTGTCTTACTGGTATGGAGATGATTCTTAAGGATGTTGGTTACTTGGTACAACATGCCAATGATTCCATCCTTTGAATACCCCAATAGTGATTACAACAACTATTACTATTTCTAAATCATTTTATGCTAAATACTATGTAAAAAACATGTTCCATGTGGGGTGGTCTACACTAGACTTACTATATCTTAAACACTGCTTCTTGCATTGATTTGCATGTTTCTTTGTTGACTTATTTTTATATAATTTTATCAAATTTAAATGAGTATTTAAAGTGTTGTTAGGACTTGATTTTAGTGGAACAAGTCTTGAATTTTGGTCTGACTAATTCTATTAAAAACATGAATTGTTAGTTTCTTTATGGATTATCTAGGTACAAGAAGATAAATCCAATTAGAAGTTATTTTTCTTGCTTAAATACCAATAATAACTCTTTACTTACAAAGTGAGAAATATTATAGGTTCTATTAGCAAACAAAAATAAAATTTTGGTAGAATACAAAGCCAATAAGCCACTGTGGGAACATAATAATTATAATTAAATTGACTAATTTATTTCAACTAAAAATGATAAATGTTCATTTCAACATAAAAGATAAATATTTAATAATTTAAATATAGATAATTAAATAGTGTTAAGGGTGGCTTAATTATTTACATATTTAGAATTTGGATCAAATCAATTTTTCTAAAAAAATAATGAATTTGGATTTTATACAAAATTTTGAGGCCGAAGAATGGCGCAAATTACAGCACTTCCGAATTAGATATATGTAAAAAACTTAATTTTATTACTTTTATTTCTTCGAAAAATAATGTACATTTGTTAAATTTTCTTTAATATATTAAAGATGTGTAGAATTTTTTCCGATTTAGAATTTTATCCCAAAATATTTTAGTATAAAAAATTGGATGAAAAATAAAACTATCAAAAAAATTATTTCTATATTTTTAAAATTTTGAATTTGAATAAATCCAAGTTTTTTCTCTTTTGGAGAGAATCAAATTTTTATAATAAAATATATGTTCATGCAGCTTCGGGCCTTTTTAAATATGACTTTCTTAATCGAATCAGACGAGTTTTTCAAATTTTTTATGGTTTATATTTAATACTAAATATAACGTGTTTTTATATATCATTTATCAATATTAAGTACCTTATTTACAAATATTGATTCAATAATAATTAGTCCTTTTAGTTATATAATTGGACTTTAAATTGGATCCTCGATAATTGTTCATTGTTTTTATTGAATTGTTTAAATTTATATTTTTTGTAAAATACTAGGTGTTGTTGGGAGGCCATAAAGATAAAATAATTTTTTTCATATTCAGTATATAACATATTTTCTTATTCATTTATTAATGTAGTGTATTTTTTAGAAAAGACATATCAATATATAAAGATAAATTAAATAGTGTTAAGGGTGGCGTAATTAATTTAAATATTTAGAATTTGGATCAAATCAATTTTTCTAAAAAAATAATGAATCTAGATTTTATACAAAATTTTGAGGCCCAAGAATGGCGCAAATTACGGCACGTCCGAATTAGATATATGTAAAAAACTTAATTTTATTACTTTTCGTTTCTTCGAAAAATAATGTACATTTGTTTAATTTCTTTAAATATATTAAAGATGTGTAGAATTTTATCCGATTTAGAATTTTATCCCAAAATATTTTAGTGTAAAAAATTGGATGAAAAATAAAACTATCAAAACAATTATTTCGATATTTTTAAAATTCCGAATTTGAGTTAATCCAAATTTTTTCTCTTTAGGAGAGAAGCAAAATTTATAATAAAATATATGCTGAGACAGCTTCTAGCCTTTTTAAATATGACTTTCTTAAGATCGAATCAGACCAGTTTTTCAAATTTTTTATGGTTTATATTTAACTCTAAATATAATGTATTTTATATATCATTTATCAATATTAAGTACCTTATTTACAAATATTGATTCAATAATAATTAGTCGATTTAGTTGTTATATAATTGGACTTTAAATTGGATCCTCGATAATTGTTCATTGTTTTTATCGAATTGTTTAAACTTATATTTTTGTAAAATACTACGTGTTGTTGGGAGGCGATAAAGATAAAATATTTTTTTTTTCATATTCAGTATATTCATTTATTAATATTGTGTATTTTTTTAGAAAAGACATATCAATATTCATTAATCTTGACATTTACATATTTTATATAAGTTACTTTATAATTCATGATTAAGTATTTAATTTGTTCAATTTATTTTGCAATCCTAAATATGTTTTGATGATATTTAAGTTTTATTTTTTACAATATTGTATTTTCCTGTAAATTTGAGTAATGGATTTGAGAATAATGTGTTTGTTTTTATCATAACAATTTATGAGTTCATGTTCTTTATTTTATCATTAAAATGACGTCTCAATAATGTGTTTAACATATTTTTTTAGCAAGAAAATCATAAAAACTAATTTACACTATTCATATCATTTAATTTAAATAAATATTGACTTTATTATGAATAATTCATATAAATTTCCAAAAGTTGATTGTTCAACAGTCTTAGTTTAACAAGATAATATCATTCAACAAAATAAAATATACATATTTAAATTATTTAATCTCCATTAATTTATTTTGTAACTTTTACCTAAAATTAAGAAAAACCCTTTATAATAGAAAAAAGTTAAATCATATATAATAAAATTTACTTTGTTAGAAATACACATCATTATGCAATTTTTGTGAGCATAGTTTGTACTCTTGTAATGTATCATCCCAATTGTTCTTCTGGTCAAAACTTGCTTCAATTCTTCTTCTTGCTGATCAAGACTTGCTTCTTCTCAACGTTTGGCTTTCTGAATGAGCAGCAAAGTGTTAGACTTCATCACAATTATAGCACTTGATCTTCGACTTGTAATTTTCCCATACCTTGACTCCTTGGGATCATTCTTCCTTTAATTCCTCTTATTAGGGTAATGTTTGAGGGACTAGAGCCTTTTTTTCAAAAGCATTTTTTTAGAAGTCTATATAGCCGGTATTTCTAAACTTTTTAACTAAAAGAGCATCAATTTGTAGGATATCTTCATAATTACCATGATCAATTTCAGTTCCTGAATAATTTTGTAAGTCATCATGAGTATTTGAGACTTAGTGTCAGACTATACAATCATGGCCTTTCATTTTGAAATGGTTATTTCTTGCAAATTTCTCTCTTGTTTTCCTCTACCCTGAGAGAAACATGTCTTGTCCCATTTCGTCTTACTTTTCTACTCCATCTCCAGTTCATTAGTTTTCAGAATTCGATATATCTCAACTAGAGATGTGTCTTCAAGATCATAATTATCCCTTATTCATATAACTTTACAGTCACACTTTTGAGGAAGTGCAAGAAGAACCTTCAAGTTTGAATATGCTGGATCATACTCTATGTCAACAAGTGACAAATCATTCAACAATTTCTAAACAAAGTCTTATCATGTTTTGAGTCAAAGTGCTCATACTGGTGATTGAGTATTGTCCTTCGAATCTTCTTGATAGCGGTTGTTTTTGCATCCAATAAACCTAGGGGACATCACACTGTCTAGATTGTTATGCAAAATTGTGCCACTTTTGCATTTTTTTCTTACCACGAATAGCAACAACCAGTTTCATGGGCTAATGAGGTCCATCATAAATCCCTTCCAGTATTCACCATCTATTACCTGCAGAGGACTTTACAGAAATGATATTCATTAATTTTCCAGATTGGAAATTTGAGGGTTTCATATCTGCTCATATTGTTGTTGATTTGGTTTATGGTTAATGGTGACCGCACATTTTGTTGAGTTTCATTATCTGCCATTAATGATTATTTTTTGCATCTTAAAGTGATTTTATATAAACACCAAGCTTTGATATCAATTTTTAGGCCTTTAATTACCTATAGAGGGGGTCAATATAATTATAACAATTAAATCCAATTATGTACTCAATAATGAAGAATAGTTTTTATATTATTGAATAAAAAGTTATTACAAAATTCTCTAGGTGAACATGAGCAAATATCTTGAGAGATTGTAGGTTATATGTATGATAAAATAAATGCAACAGTGTTAACCTACTAGTGACTTACACAATCAATATAAATATAAAATCAATAAAGAATCCTAAAACATATGCTATAATATCAAAAAATTACTAATATGAACAATGTTGATGAGAAGTATTCATCAATAAATAGTGATGAGGTCATTTTTATTAAACACTCATATGAAATACTGATGGAAAAAATGTGATAGTTATTTACTAATATCATCAACTTTTCACACCAAATTTTTTGAAGTTTTATAAACCATTTTTTAATTTTCAGGAACTCAATTCCCACCTACATCGGTAGGTTCCCCCTTTGGACAAAAATTGAGGTATGTTGGGATTTGACAAACTTTGAATTTAAATTTTGATCTCCTTTTTTAATAGTTTTTCTTAGAATTTGGTGATTTTATTATTTTTTTATATTTTCTTAAATATTTGCAAGAAAAGAAATTTATTCAAATAACTAATTTGGATTAAAATTACTCAAAGAACTATAAAAAATGGTGAGTACAAAATATAAGTAATGTAAATGATATTTAAATAATTTTAATATTTTTGTAAGCATTAATTATTTGTCGAAAACATATTTTCATTATAAAATTTTCTCAACTGAAGTTAGAAACTTATAATTTTCTACTTAAATGATTACTTTATATGATTATTAAAATATTTTTTTAAAAAAATATATTTTCTAACACTAATATAACCGGTAGATTCAAATCATAACAAAAAAATTACAAAGTTGGTATGAAATTTAACTAGTCATTTTTTACTATTTGTTATATAGAAAAAAAATGCTTATTGGGCCATAATAGTCATTTCATACCAAAATCAATATAAATGATGAATTACATAAAATCTTAGGCCAAACTTAGTAGAATATACATGTTTTTTGAACTTTGTTCATGTAAAATTAATAATTTTACATATCTTTTTAAAATAATTATTTTTTTGAATTAAAGTTTAATATTAATAATTTTATTCAAAAAAGGAAATTCTAGAAGTAATTTTTATACGTATCCTCTTTATTCATCTTAAAAAATAATGGAATTATATTTTGGTACATATTTCTTTGCATTTCATACCCACCTTGTGAAAAGACCCGTTGGAAAACTTGTCTATTGAAAATTTTGAGTTACAAAAGAAGTTTATAAATATAAGCATTGTTTTAATTAATAATTTTTTATTAAAATTGACAATATTGAAAATATTCATTATAATTATGTTAAAGTACAGATGGTCAAGTCAAACAACTTATATACTTAGACACTATGAGCTGCATTTCTCATTCAATTTCTTCCCAATTTAGATTTTTCCCAATCAACCGGTGAATGAATATGGTATATGTAGTGTTACCCACAATATATTGTCATTTTACATGTTCAAATCAAATTGAACAAGAATAAAATAAAAATCAACAATCATATTATCATTCATATTAATTCCTATGTTTTAATAAAATAGCAATTAGTAAATATTTTTAAAATTGTATCATTTTTCCTATACGTATGACTTGTTTGTCGAAAATTTGGTATGCTACCTTATACCTCTAGAAATTTAATTTGATTAAATGTTGTCATGGTAATATTAATTTTAACATGACCATAATATCTGTAAGAGGTTTTTAAGACTTGAATGTATGATAGTAGTACTTCTATTATACTTAGTTAGGGGGTCAGTAGGGAATTTATATATAATTTCACTAAATAAAATTTAAAATTTTCTAGAAAATGTCATTTTTAGTTAATTTTTTTATACAATGCTTACCACTTAATTTATAGAATCTCATTTTATTTACAATACAAAATAAATTAGATAATGCTTGTGTACTTATGGTTGTAAATCAACATCCATTTAGTTTATATAATACATGGAGCAGACTTTGTTAAATTATATTTTATAAAAAGAAAAAAATTGAATTTGTAATAAGAAATTCATAGTAAGATAAAAAACAATTTAAACTAAATTGTGCCCATTGAAACCAGGATATACAATTGGGCCTGCAAAATATAACATATTAAAAAGGTAGGTAAAACCCTAATATGAGCACATGCCGCCTTACAAACAAAATGAATTTGTACATGGTCATGAAATAGGGTTTTGGAGTTATTTGTATTTTCTATAAAAGAGTGTTTTGGTGCTGTAAGGTTAAACATCTCCAAATGAATTGGTGGAGGACTAAGTGGATAAGGTTTACTGGTTATCATGAATTGATGTTGTTTAACAAAATTAACGTAATAATTTATATTTCCCTGTTTCTTCATTTTCTTTTCATATATGTTATTTGCATAAACTTTTGGTAGAAATCAAACACTAAAATAAGTATCCCATTTTACTTGTCTATATGTATGTAGATTTACATAAAATGTCACTTGTATTATTTTTACATGACCTCTATGTCAAGAATTATTCATTCAAGATTATATGTCAAGGTTAGAAAAAAAATCAGTTACATTTGTATTAATTTTTTTTCGTTCTTCATAAATAATCAAGTACAAGGTATATGAAAAAATGAAAATTTATAGAAAAGAAGCCCACTTATTATTATATTCTATGTTCATATTTGTTGAATTATACTACTAAATTTATTTTATGCTTATGTATGACCTTACTTTAGAGATATTTTCACAGGAATTATATTTTTCTTGCTACTTGCAACAAGTTCTAAAAACAATGAAGAAAATGCTCCAAGTGCCTTCCCTTTCTCCTATTCATCAATGTACCGTGTAAGGTTTCTTTGTTATTTTTTAACTTTTACCATGCCAATATATATTATAAATACACATAGTACAAGTGGATCTATGTGCCGTGTGTTTTTTATTTTTTTAATGTATATATGACAAACAACTCTAAATTACTCTTTGTTGACCTAATAACACATGAAGTTTACTATATTAGGAGTTTCCCATCTCACCAAGCCCCATCACTCTTTAACTTCATTTCACAACACACATGGTTGAAAATGAGATTTCTTACTTGATAGAGATGTAGGCTTTGTTTTGGAAATTTTTTAGTGTTTGAAGAAATTATATTTTCAATACATGAATACGTAGGGTCACCATTTTCAGTCTCACTAGAACCCGTTGCTTAGTAACTTCTATTGATCCATAACTATTTGAAAAGTATAGAGTTATGGTTTTTCTTTAATCCAGTAGTAATATTGCGGTGTTACTGGTGGTGGTAATTTTACTAGTCCAATTTGTGGCACTAGTAGTTGTAATCTTAGGAGTAAAATTTGTGGTGGGATTGTTTGTGGTGAAGTTTGTGCTAACTTAAGGTGTATCATTGGTGGTAACTTTAATAATGGCATGAGTGTTAGTAGCATTGGTGGTATATTGGGTAGTTTTAATAGTGGGATTAGTGGCAGCATGACTAGCATCTTTAGTGGTTATATTGGTGGTACAAGAAATGATAATATTAGTATTGGATTTGCTGGAATTGATGGTGCCATTGGTCTTGGAGCTCTTATTTGTGCAATTGGTGGCATTGAAAGGGTAATCTTTGCTGGAGAATTGGTGGTGGTATTATTGGTGTTGGTTGAAGTTCGTGCTAGCTTAAGCAGTTCCATCCATGGCCAGTTAGCATTGATGTTATATTGGTTAGTCTTAGTAGTGGCATTGGTGTTGGAATGGTGGTAGATTAGTGATCGTATTGGTGTGGGAATGGCTAGTTGCCATTGTGGTAGCATTGGTGTTATATTTGGTTAGGTCTTATTAGTGGTAATTTATGTAGCATTGCTGGTAGCTTTAGTGGTAGCACTGGTTGTATATTAGGTTACATTAGTAGTTGATTTAGCTTCGGAGATGGTGGTTGTGACGCCCTCCGAACCCGGGTCAGAAGTTTAGGGTTCACAACACACATATTATATAAACCTGTATATGAAATATTATATACAATTATCCTTATTTACCGCAACCACGGATCCCAACAGGTGAAAGTATGAAAACCAACCACAACCTTGACTTTTATTACGTCATATCAAATCCCAACTAGTTTAACTTACAACTGAAAATGAAATCATTCTTACAAACTTGCATAACTCAAACTAGCTCGATCCAACTCAACCGGGAAGAATCCTAGATCGCATACTGGACTGGGGATCCTCGTTACCAACAATTTCCATTTTAACTGTAGAATGACCCTAAACAGATTCACACGGGTGAGCTAACTAGCTCAGCAAGTTATAATAACAATAACGGGGTGTAAACAATGATCAATTGAAATGATCATAGGAATCTAGTTCCTTGTTAAGCAATTGTTAGAATTGGATATTTATTTGTAAGTTTAAAACCAAGGTTAGGCTGCTGATAAGTGACACACTACCCCGATCAAGGCACACAAACTCTGCTCTCTATACCGGATCCAAAGCACACATTGGCCTACTATGACCACCAATCTGGTCTGAACACGAAATCTGTTTCCATATTTATAAATCTATCCAATTCTATAACATTTCAACATGATAAATATTATAATTCAATAAAACAGAATCATAATTAACAATGATAAAACATTTATTTCAGAGTATAATGCAATTCATAATATCACCAGGGTATATCAGGGTATGTACGAGGAATAGCTTCCAACCTGTAGGAGAATCAGGTATTAGATGAATAATGGTTATACAAGTTTAGTTCACTATACCATATAATTTCTTTGCAACCAGATTTTTAAAAACTGTCTAAAAAACGTTGCTGTTGAAAGGTGATTTCATGTCTATTGCAAGGGATTTAAAACATTGCACTGAATCAACAAAATTCGAGGTCGTTACAAATACATGTTATTACAATACATTATATAATCGTTACAGTAGATCAGAAATTTGGACCCAAAAGTTAGGCGGTCTTGTTCAAAACTTGTGAGCGGGGCTTGCTGAAATTATTTTCTCGGCTTGGTCTATTAAATAAAAAAAAAACACAGACTGTCAAACAATCTCCACTGCGGCGGAAAGATTAAATCTTTGCTGAAATATTTCTCTCAAACACTGAATATTAAATCTTTGTAAAGACTCAAGCTGCAAGTCGATTAAATCTCGGAAAAGATTAAACCTTGAACGAAATGTATTTTTTCCCAAAATCATCTTTCCTAAAGTTCTTTTAATTCACTAAAATAATTAGGAGAAGATTAAATTGGGTCGATTATTATTAAATATTGTTTAATTTACCCTCCTTGCTTTTTTGTTTTTATGTTATTTTGTGTTTGGGATCTTTATCAAGGTTACACTATGTGTTAATTAGGGTTTATTTATTAAATCATGTTATATGTCAATCGTGTCTATATCAGTTCTGAGTTGTATTGGGATTTGTTTGGAATGACATTGGTAAGAAATTGTGAGGAATCACTTGTTGTTGTAAAAGTAGGATTTGTATTTTGGATTGTTGTTTGCAACCGTGTTCTTATAGTTTTGTTAATCTTTATAGAATGAAGTACTATAAAGAAGAAATTCAATACTTTCAGATATTTTATTATATATTGACTCGTTAAATAAAAACTTGTGTCCAATCGCCTAGGTCATATAAAGGTGTTTGTATACTTGTTTATTAATAATCAATTAAGCAAGTGTTATTATAATTCACATCTTTAATTTTTTTAATGGTTTCATTTTAAAAAAAAGATAAACGAAAATTGTGAGAAAATGACCCAAGATACGGAAAGTGAGAAGAAATGTGTTGAAAGAAGAGATACCACAAGTGTTGATAACAAGAATAGTTCAAGGACGGAGAGGCCAATGTTATTAATATAAATAACGAAGAAAATGACATCTATAGTTTTGATGGAGGACATTGCTCTGCACTATGATGTTGCTTCCTACTACAGGGAAACGTATCAAGTTAGCAAAAGTGGAAAGGTTGCCATCTTTATAACAGGGATTCCCTTGGATAGGTAAAACATTTTCTGCTCTTTTTTTGACAAACTCCTTATCATTTGGTGATAAGAAATTAAATTAAATTATAATATGAGATTCTCAGATTTTATTTACACATCCGGTATCTAACTTTCTCTTTGCAAGGTGGTTTCTCCACAAACTTGGATCAAATCGACTCATCAAAAAAGCATCTTCTGCTCAAGATAAAACATCAGAGTCAGGAGGAACATCTCGATTTGGTGGCTTTGGCTTTGGCTCATAGTTATAAACAAAATACCGAAACCATGACAAGACAAACAGGTATATTGTAATTATGGGACATGCATATCTGATATTCCTTGTTATGGCCTCCACATCTACATGGATTCCACTATGATTTAGGTTGGATAGTACACACACATATGTTTTTTCTATCGCTTTACATGGTTTTGTTTCTGCTCGGGTAAGTTGTTTAAATTTACTTCAAAATTTACCATTTTGTTTGACATATGGTTATTTGATTAAGGTTGTGTCAAATTTTTCCCTTTTTTGTAAACTTTTTTAATTATTATTTCACAATCACTAGATCATAGTACCTATTAGGGAGTAGGGAAGTTAAGAATGTCGTCTTTTTCATGCATTAATACAAGTCACTAGATCCACATGGGTCGAACCCGGCATTTTTCAAACGTATTGAAATATTTTCAAAAGATATGTTGTTTTATTTTATCAGATTTTCTTTGATACAGGACATGGGCCAAGGGAACTAAATCTTATGCTTGTATGTCTTATTTCTATGGTTAAACAACCCAAACATATGTAAGATCTTTGACCTATCTATCTTTATAATGTTCTCATGCGCATACTATCGAATGTGGTGGTGAATAAGTTAAAACTATGTTTAATCTAGACAGTGTCTAACAAACAGAGTGCTTTTAATGAAGGGAGACTATTAGCTCATAATACAATGATTGCATTTGAAGTCACAATGGAAAAAAGGGTTTGGTTGGGTTAGAATTGATATTTTAAGGCATAAGATAGGTTGTAATGGAGATTTATTGATATAACGATTAAAGTTCTCTTTTACAACTTAAAAAACTTTGGTACGCTTTATTCTCTCCTTTTTACCATGTACCAGATTGAAGTATAGGCCACTAGAACTCAATTTTTTAATTATATGGATAAAAAGAATTTTAACGTAGAATTGATTTGTTCAGAAATATGTGTAAGTAAAACTAAATTGAACACAATTTGTCTCTCTAATTAATAACCACTCTTTAATTTTGATAAAATTTCTCCATTTCGAAGTACTAAATTAGAAAAAATTATAGCCTCCATGTATTGAGAAATACATGTATATAACACTCTATAATCCACCAGCATACGAGGAAAATTGTAATGTTTCTATCATCTCTATTATTTTCTTATTTATTTTAAATTTAGATTAATTTTAATTTCCATATTGTTGACCATGTTTATTAGATTTAAGGTTTAAGAAATCAAATACCATTACTCAGCTAGCATATGACACATTACCATTCTCTTATAGAGGAACTAAAATAAATTGGGGATATTTTGATAAAGTTTTTGGAGAAAACCTTACCATTTAGCAATATCATTATATATCATTAAGAATAGAATGATGATCCATTGGTACATCAAGCATTTGTGATATTGATGACAAAGTTGTTCTCAGAGAACGACAAGTTATTAATTTTTGATTCTCTTGGAAAGTGTTTTTATATATTTCTAGGATTTAACATAGAGTTATTATATGATTTTATGTGCGAAAATTCACAAGCGACAATATCTCATAGTGTTTAAAATCTGGATTTATACAAAATTGTGAGGCCCAAGAATGGTGCAAATTACCGCACGTCCAAATTAGATATATGTAAAAAACTTAATTTTATTACCTTTCGTTTCTTCTTCGAAAATAATGTACATTTGTTAAATTTTCTTTAAATATATTAAAGATGTGTAAAATTTTATCCGATTTAGAATTTTATCCCAAAATATTTTAGTGTAAAAAATTGGATGAAAAATAAAAACTATCAAAAAAATTATTTCGATATTTTTAAAATTCCGAATTTGAGTTAATCCAAGTTTTTCTCTTTAGGAGAGAAGCAAAATTTTATAATAAAATATATGCACAGAGAGCTTCGGGCCTTTTTAAATATGACTTTTTTAAGATCGAATCAGACGAGTTTTCAATTTTTTTTATGGTTATATTTAACACTAAATATAATTTATTTTAATATAGCCTTTATCAGTATTAAGTACCTTATTTACAAATATTGATTCAATAATAATTAGTCGATTTAGTTGTTATATAATTGGACTTTAAATTGGATCCTGAAAAAATTGTTCATTATTTTTATCGAATTGTTTAAACTTATATTTTTTCTAAAATACTAGGTGTTGTTGGGAGGCCATAAAGATAAAACAATTTTTTTTTTCATATTCAGTATAGAACATATTTTCTTATTCATTTATTAATGTTGTGTATTTTTTTAGAAAAGACATATTAATATTCATTAATCTTTACATTTACATATTTTATATAAGTTACTTTATAATTCAATATTAAGTATTTAATTTGTACAATTATTTTGCAAACATAAATATTTTTATGATGATTAATTAAGTTTTATTTTTTTACAATATTATATTTTCCTTATAAATTTGAGTAAGTAGATTTGAGAATAATGTGTTTTTTTTTATCATAACAATTTATGAGTTCATGTTCTTTATTTTATCCTTAGAATGACGTCTCAATAATGTGTTTAACATATTTATTAGCAAGAAAATCATAAAAACTAATTTACACTAATTGATATCTTTTCAATTTAAATAAATATTGACTTTACTATCAATATTTCATATAAATTTCCAAAAGTTGATTGTTCAACCCGTGTTAGTTTAACAAGATAATATCATTGAACAAAATAAAATATACATGTTTAAATTATTTAATCTCCATTAATATATTTTGTAACTTTTACCTAAAATTATGAAAAGCCCTTTATAATAGAAAAAAGTCTAATCATATATAAAATAAAATTTACTTTGTTAGAAATACACAACATTATGCAATTTTTTGGGAGCATAGTTTGTACTCTTGTAATGTATCATCCCAATTGTTCTTCTGGTCAAAACTTGCTTCAATTCTTCTTCTTGCTGATCAAGGCTTGCTTCTTCTCAGAGTTTGGCTTTATGAATGAGCAGCAAAGTGTCAGACTTCATCACAATTATAGCACTTGATCTTTGACTTGTAATTTTCCCATACCTTGACTCCTTGAGATCATTTTTCCTTTAATTCCTCTTATCAGGGTAAAGTTTGAGTAACTACAGCCTTTTTTTCAAAAACATTTTTTTTCCCATATTGATGACAAAGTTGTTCTCAGAGAACGACAAGTTATTAATTTTTGATTATCTTGGAAAGTGTTTTTATATATTTCTACGATTTAACATAACGTTATTATATGATTTTTTGTGCGAAAATTGACAAGCGACAATATCTGATAGTGTTTATAATACATAAGTTGTATTACACAAAATGTGATCATATATTATTGATTCTAGAAAACTACAATAATTATTGAATTCACTTTATATGTTGAAATATATCTGACCCACCTAACCCTCCTAACAGAGAGTCTTATATATTATTTTTATATATAAATAAGAAGTCATGAGTTGCTTATGCAATGAGAGCCAAAAAAGGTGAAACAAATTGAACAGGAGATTTTGTACTGCTTCCATTCAACTTTTATGTGGTCTGAGAGCATCACTTGATCTAATTATCGAGGAAAGACTTGATAACGTATTAGCAAGGCACACTCCCCTTGCAAAACAACAAGTTAAATGCTTTGTTCTTATATGCAGCTTAAGCAAAACACTGAAAATACTTTTGGTTTGATTGTGTATTCTTTGTGAGATGCATAGAAAGTAGAAACATGTTGAAATCTTTATTTGTAGATACAAGGTAAATATTACACACCAGTTCAGTTTACAGATGATTTAAGAATTACAAGTTTAATGATTTTAATTGTGGTCGATTTTTATTTCATTATCTAATTGCTTACAGAATTTTAAGAATAGGATTATTCTGTGCTCATCTCTGTTTTACAATTTTTGATATTGTGTGACTATATGTTCATATCACATGTTTGTTGTGGAAGCTTGGGGGCTGAAAAACTGCACTGAGAAAGAGAAACGGTTTAGTCATATTAGTCATATTGTTACTACGCTTATGGTACGTGCCTACATTTATAGTTCAGAAGTTATTATAAGGGCATAGAATGATACAACTGCATCTTATGGCTTGGACTTAATAAAGTAGCATGAAAGGATCTGGAGGATATATCATGTTAGAAATCTAAATGAGGTATATTGTAATTTCTTATATTTAATGTTATAGATTTTGTTGCATCTACATATTGACCAGAGACAAGATTAATAGTAAAATATGTTAGTTCCTCAATTCTCTTTGAGAAGCTTTAACAAAACTATGTCAAATGCATAATATGAGCCATAACAATTATATTTGTTAAAAAGAAAAAAATTGAAATTTGTAATAAGAAATTGATACTAAGATAAAAACACAATTTAAACTATATTGGGCATATTGAAACAATTATATACAATTTTTCCTCCAAAATAAAGGATATAAAAAGTATGTAAAACCCTAATATAGGTACAAGGGGGCCATGAAATAGTGTTTTGGAGTTATTGTATTCTCTATGAAAAAGTTTTTTGGTGATGTAAGCTTAAACACATCTTTAAATGAATTGGTGGAGGACTAATCAAATGAACTGGTTGGGGACTAACCCAATAAGGTTTAGAGGTTATCATGAATTGATGTTGGTTAACAAGATTAAAGTAATAATTTATATTTCCCTGTTTCTTCATTTTCCTTTCATATGTGTTTTTTGCAAAAACTTTTGGTAAAAATCAAATACTATAATAATATCCCATTTTTCTTTTATATATGTAAGTAAATTTACTGACCTTGATGTCAAGAATTATCCTTTCAATATCATATGTCAAAGTTAGAAAAAAATTCACTTACATTTGTATTAATATTTTTGTTCTTCATAAATAATCAAATACATGATATATTAAAAAATGAAAATTTAAAAAAAAGAAGCGCGCACATTATTTATAATTTATGTTCATATTTGTTGAATTGAATTCAATTTATATGTTGAAATATATCTCACCCTCCTAACAGAGAGTCTTATATATTATTTTTATATATAAATAAGAAGTCATGAGTTGCTTATGCAATGAGAGCCAAAAAAGGTGAAACAAATTGAACAAGAGATTTTGTACTCCATCCATTCAACTTTTATCTGGTCTGAGAGCATCACTTGATCTAATTATCGAGGAAAGACTTGATAACGTAATAGCAAGGCACACTCCCCTTGCAACAACAACAAGTTAAATGATTTGTTCTTATATGCAGCTTAAGCATAATACTGAAAATACTTTTTGTTTGATTATGTATTCTTTGTGAGATGCATAGAAAGTAGAAATATGTTGAATCCTTTATTTGTAGATACAATGTAAATATTACAAATCATGACAGTTTATAGATGATTTAAGAATTACAAGTGCAATGATTTTAATTGTAGTCGATTTTTATTTCATCATCTAATTGCTTACAGAATTTTAAGAATCAGATTATTCGGTCATCATCTCTGTTTTACATTTTTGGATATTGTGTGACTATATGTTCATATCATAGGTTTGTTTTGGAGGCCTGGTGGCTCAAAAACTTCACTGAGAAAGATGAACCGTTTAGTTATATTATTCATATTGTTACTGCATTTATGGTACGTGCGTACATTAATAGTTGAGAAGTTATTAGAAGGGCATAGAATGATACAACTGTATCTTATGGCTTGGACTTAATATAGTAGCATGAAAGGAGTTGAGGATAGATCATATGAGAAATCTTAATGAGGTATATTTTCATTTCTTATATTCAATGTTATAGATTTTGTTGCATCTACATATTGACCAGAGACAAGATTAATAGTAAAATATGTTAGTTCCTCAATTCTCTTTAAGAAGCTTTAACAAGCTTTAACAAAACTATGTCAAATTCATAATATGAGCCATAACCTTGTATCCTACTTCCTTTTGTAAGACCACACAATCACTCATAGACCACATAAGTTATAAATATTTTCTCTATTTACCTCTTACTAACCATTTCGAAAAACAATGAAATATTTATAAATATTCTACTATAAACTTACAGGCTGTCTTACTGGTATGGAGATGATTCTTAAGGATGTTAGTTACTTGGTACAACTTGGAAGTGGGGTTGCTGCAGCTTCTGCATACTTGGAGAACAACTTGCCCATGATTCCATCCTCTGAATTACCCATTAGTGATTGCAGCAACTATTTCTAAATCATTTTATGCTAAATATTATGCTATCTTATACCTCTAAAAATTTAATTTGATTAAATGTTGTTATGGTAATATTAATTTGTATATGACAATTAATTTTCTAATTATTGTGAGAGTTTTTTAGAGTTGAATCTATTATAGTAGTACTTCTATTATTGTTAGTTAGGGTTGTACAAGTACATATATTATTGTTAGTTGAGGTGAGTAGGCAATTTATATATAATTTCACTAAATAAAATTTAAAACTCTCAAGAAAATGTCATTTTCAAGTTAAGATTTTTATACAATGCTTACCACTTAATTTATAGAAACTCATTTTATTTACAATATAAAATAAATTATACTAATGCTTGTTTACCTATGCTTGTAAATCAATACCCAATTAGTTTATATAATACATGGAGCAGACTTTGTTAAATTATATTTTTATAAAATGAAAAAAATTGAAATTTGTAATAAGAAATTAATACTAAGCTAAAAAAACAATTTAAACTATATTGAGCCAATTGAAATAATTATATACAATTTTGCGTGCAAAATAAAGGATATGAAAAGGTAGGTAAAACCCTAATATAGGTAAAGGGGGCCATGAAATAGTATTTTGGAGTTATTTGTATTCTCTATGAAAAATGTTTTGGTGTGTAAGGTTAAACACATCTTTAAATGAATTGGTGGAGGACTAATCAAATGAACTGGTGGGGGACTAAGCCAATAAGGTTTAGAGGTTATCATGAATTGATGTTGTTTAACAAGATTAAAGTAATAATTTATATTTTCCCATTTCTTCATTTTCCTTTCATATGTGTTTTTTGCAAACACTTTTGGTAAATATCAAATACTATAATAATATCCCATTTTCCTTTTATAGATGTAAGTAAATTTACTGACCTTGATGTCAAGAGTTATCCGTTCAATATTATATGTCAAAGTTAAAAAAAATTCATTATATGTCAAAGTTAGAAAAAAATTCACTTACGTTTGTATTAATATTTTTGTTCCTCATAAATAATCAAATACATGATATATTAAAATTGAAAATTTAAAGAAAAGAAGCCCACACATTATTTATATTTTATGTTCATATTTGTTGAATTGTACTATTCAATTTATTTTATGTTTGTGTGTGACCTTACTTTAGAGAATTTGCACAAGAATTATATTTTTCTTACTACTTGCAACAAGTTCCAAAAACAATGAAGAAAATGCTAAAAGTCCGTTCCCTTTCTCCTCTTCATCAATCTACCATGTAAGGTTTCTTTGTTATTTTTAACTTTTACCATGCCAATATATATCATAAATATAAATGCACATAGTACAAGTGGATCTATGTGGGGTATGTTTTTTATTTTTCTAATGTATATATGACAAACCACTCGAAATTAATTTATGTTACCTAATAACACACTAAATTTACTTATATATGGCGTTTCCATCTCACTAAGCCCCGTCACTTTTTAACTTAATTTCACAAGACACATGATTGAAAATGAGATTTTTTACTTGATAGAGATGTGGGGTTTTTTGTGAAAATTTTTTAGTGGTGTAAGAACTTATATTTTCAATACATGAATAGGTAGGGTCACCATTTTCAGCCTCACTAGAACCCATTCCTCATGTAACTACTATAGATCAGAAACAATTCGAAAAGTATAGAGTTATAAGTTTTTCTCAAATCCAGTAGTAAAATCCAGTAGTAATATTGTAGGCGGTGTCATTGGTGGTGATAATTTTACTAGTCCAATTGGTGGTACTAGAAGTCGTAATCTTAGGAGTGGAATTCGTGGTGGGATTGTTGGTGGTAAAGTTTATGCTACATTACGGAGTATCATTGGTGGTAACTTAAATAATGGCATCAGTGGTAGTATGATTGGTGGTATAGTTGCATTGGTAGCATGACTAGCACCTTTAGTGGTTACATTAGTGGTACCTGAAACGATAATATTAACAGTGGATTTGGTGGCATTGATGGTTACATTGCTGGTGGTGCTCTTATTAGTGTAACTGGTGACATTGGAAGCGGTAATCTTTGTTAGAGAATTAGTAGTTTATAGATGATTTAAGAATTACAAGTGCAATAATTTTAATTGTAGGGGATTTTTATTTCATCATCTAATTGCTTAGAGAATTTTAAGAATCCGATAATTCCGTGTTCATCTCTGTTTAACATTTTTTCATATTGTGTGACTATATTTTTGGATATATGTTCATAATATTAGCCACAACCTTATATCCTACTTCCTTTTGTAAGACCACACAATCACTCATAAACTAGACAAGTTATAAATATTATCTCTATTTACCTCTTACTAACCATTTCGAAAAACAATGAAATATTTATAAATATTCTACTATAAACTTACAGGTGTTTTCTGTAGTTGCAAGTGATAGGCTGTCTCACTGGTATGGAGATGGTTCTTAAGGATGTTAATTACTTGATACAACTTGGAAGTGGGGTTGGCCATCCTCTGAATTACTGATTAGTGATTGTACCAACTATTTCTAAATCATTTTATGCTAAATACTATGCTATCTTATGCCTCTAAAAATTTAATTTGATTAAATGCTGTTATGGTAATATTAATTTGTACATGATAATTAATTTTTCAATTATTATGATAGTTTTTTAGAGTTGAATCTATTATAATAGTACTTCTATAATTGTTAGTTAGGGTTGAAGTAGTACATATATTATTGATAGTTGAGGTGAGTAGGCAATTTATATATAATTTCACTAAATAAAATTTAAAACTCTCTAGAAAATGTCATTTTCAAGATAAGTTTTTTTGTACAATGCTTACCACTTAATTTTTACCTATGCTTGTAAATCAATACCCAATTAGTTTATATAATACATGGAGCAGACTTTGTTAAATTATATTTTTATAAAAAGAAAAAAATTGAAATTTACAATAAGAAATTGATACTAAAGATAAAAAATAATTTAAACTATATTGGGCCAATTGAAACAATTATATACAATTTTTCCTCCAAAATAAAGGATATAAAAAGGTAGGTAAAACCCTAATATAGGTACAAGGGGGCCATGAAATAGTGTTTTGGAGTTATTTGTATTCTCTATGAAAAAGTTTTTTGGTGATGTAAGCTTAAACACATCTTTAAATGAATTGGTGGAGGACTAATCAAATGAACTGGTTGGGGACTAAGCAATAAGGTTTAGAGGTTATCATGAATTGATCTTGGTTAACAAGATTAAAGTAATAATTTATATTTCCCTGTTTCTTCATTTTTCTTTCATATGTGTTTTTTGCAAAAACTTTTGGTAAAAATCAAATACTATAATAATATCCCATTTTCCTTTTATATATGTAAGTAAATTTACTGACCATGATGTCAAGAATTATCCTTTCAATATTATATGTCAAAGTTAGAAAAAAATTCACTTACATTTGTATTAATATTTTTGTTCTTCATAAATAATCAAATACATGATATATTAAAAAATGAAAATTTAAAAAAAAAAGCGCCCACATTATTTATAATTTATGTTCATATTTGTTGAATTGAATTCAATTTATACGTTGAAATATATCTGACCCTCCTAACCCTCCTAACAGAGAGTCTTATATATTATTGTTATATATAAACAAGAAGTCATGAGTGGCTTATGCAATGAGAGCCAAAAAAGGTGAAACAAATTGAACAAGAGATTTTATACTCCATCCATTCAACTTTTATCTGGTCTGAGAGCATCACTTGATCTAATTATCGAGGAAAGACTTGATAACGTAATAGCAAGGCACACTCCCCTTGCAACAACAACAAGTTAAATGCTTTGTTCTTATATGCAGCTTAAGCATAATACTGAAAATACTTTTTCTTTGATTATGTATTCTTTGTGAGATGTATAGAAAGTAGAAATATGTTGAATCCTTTATTTGTAGATACAATGTAAATATTACAAATCATGGCAGTTTATAGATGATTTAAGAATTAAAAGTGCAATGATTTTAATTGTAGTCGATTTTTATTTCATCATCTAATTGCTTACAGAATTTTAAGAATCTGATTATTCCGTCATCATCTCTGTTTTACATTTTTGGATATTGTGTGACTATATGTTCATATCATAGGTTTGTTTTGGAGGCCTGGTGGCTGAAAAACTTCACTGAGAAAGATGAACGGTTTAGTTATATTATTCATATTGTTACTGCAGTTATGGTACGTGCTTACATTAATAGTTGAGAAGTTATTAGAAGGGCATAGAATGTTCATATCTTATGGTTTAATTTGATTAAATGTTGTTATGGTAATATTAATTTGTACATGACAATTAATTTTCTAATTATTGTGAGAGTTTTTTAGAGTTGAATCTATTATAGTAGTACTTCTATTATTGTTAGTTAGGGTTGTAGTAGTACATATATTATTGTTAGTTGAGGTGAGTAGGCAATTTATATATAATTTTACTAAATAAAATTTAAAACTCTCAAGAAAATGTCATTTTCAAGTTAAGATTTTTATACAATGCTTACCACTTAATTTATAGAAACTCATTTTATTTACAATATAAAATAAATTATAGTAATGCTTGTTTACCTATGCTTGTAAATCAATACCCAATTAGTTTATATAATACATGGAGCAGACTTTGTTAAATTATATTTTTATAAAATGAAAAAAATTGAAATTTGTAATAAGAAATTAATACTAAGATAAAAAAAAATTTAAACTATATTGAGCCAGTTGAAATAATTATATACAATTTTGCCTGCAAAATAAAGGATATGAAAAGGTAGGTAAAACCCTAATATAGGTACAAGGGGGCCATGAAATAGTGTTTTGGAGTTATTTGTATTCTCTATGAAAAAGTATTTTGGTGTGTAAGGTTAAACACATCTTTAAATGAATTGGTGGAGGACTAATCAAATGAACTGGTGGGGGACTAAGCCAATAAGGTTTAGAGGTTATCATGAATTGATGTTGTTTAACAAGATTAAAGTAATAATTTATATTTCCCCGTTTCTTCATTTTCCTTTCATATGTGTTTTTTGCAAACACTTTTGGTAAATATCAAATACTATAATAATATCCCATTTTCCTTTTATATATGTAAGTAAATTTACTGACCTTGATGTCAAGAGTTATCCGTTCAATATTATATGTCAAAGTTAGAAAAAAATTCACTTACGTTTGTATTAATATTTTTGTTCCTCATAAATAATCAAATACATGATATATTAAAATTGAAAATTTAAAGAAAAGAAGCCCACACATTATTTATAATTTATTTTCATATTTGTTGAATTGTACTATTCAATTTATTTTATGTTTGTGTGTGACCTTACTTTAGAGAATTTGCACAAGAATTATATTTTTCTTACTACTTGCAACAAGTTCCAAAAATAATGAAGAAAATGCTAAAAGTCCCTTCCCTTTCTCCTCTTCATCAATCTACCATGTAAGGTTTCTTTGTTATTTTTTAACTTTTACCATGCCAATATATATCATAAATATAAATGCACATAGTACAAGTGGATCTATGTGGGGTATGTTTTTTATTTTTCTAATGTATATATGACAAACCATTCGAAATTACTTTATGTTACCTAATAACACACGAAATTTACTTATATATGGCGTTTCCCATCTCACTAAGCCCCGTCACTTTTTAACTTAATTTCACAAGACACATGATTGAAAATGAGATTTCTTACTTGATAGAGATGTGGGGTTTTTTGTGAAAATTTTTTAGTGGTGTAAGAACTTATATTTTCAATACATGAATAGGTAGGGTCACCATTTTCAGCCTCACTAGAACCCATTCCTCATGTAACTACTATAGATCCGTAATAATTCGAAAAGTATAGAGTTATAAGTTTTTCTCAAATCCAGTAGTTATATTGTAGGCGGTGTCATTGGTGGTGGGAATTTTACTAGTCCAATTGGTGGTACTAGAAGTCGTAATCTTAGGAGTGGAATTCGTGGTGGGATTGTTGGTGGTAAAGTTTATGCTACCTTACGGAGTATCATTGGTGGTAACTTAAATAATGGCATCAGTGGTAGTATCATTGATGGTATAGTTGCATTGGTAGTAGCATGACTAGCACATTTAGTGGTTACATTAGTGGTACCTGAAATGATAATATTAGTAGTGGATTTGGTGGCATTGATGGTTACATTGCTCCTGGTGCTCTTATTAGTGTAACTGGTGACATTGGAAGCGGTAATCTTTGTTAGAGAATTGGTAGTGATATTATATGTATTGGTGGTGAAGTTTATTCTAGCTTAAGCAATTCCATTTATGGCCACTTTAATTATGGTATTACAGGTGGTAGCATTGATGTTATATTGGTTAATCTTAGTAGTGGTATTGGTGGTAGCATAGTTTGCATCTTTAGTGGTGGTATTAGTGGTAAAATGGCTAGTTGGCATAGTGGTATCATTGCTAAAATATTGGTTAGTCTTAGTAGCGGCAATTGTGGTAGCAATGTTAGTAGGTTTAGTGGTAGCATTGGGTATATATTAGATAATATTAGTAGTTGATTTAGTTTCGGAAATGGTGGTTGTGACACCCTCTCAACCCGAGTCAGAAGTTTGGGGTTCACAACACACACAATATATAAATCTGTATATGAAAAATTATATGCCATAACCCTTATTTACACAACCACGGATCGCAACAGGTTAAATATGAAAACAAGCCAAAACCTTAACTTTTATTACGTCGTACCAAATCCCAACTAGTTTAACTTACAACTAAAAATGAAATCATCCTTACAAACTTGCATAACTCAAACTACAACTTAAAGCTCATACTAGCTCGATCCAACTCAACCTAGAATCTTAGCTCGCATACTGGACCGGGGATTCTCGTTACCAACAATTTCCTTTTTACCTGTAGAATGACATAAACAGATTCGCAAGGGTGAGCTAACTAGCTCATCAAGTTAAACTAACAATAACCGATGGTAAACAATGATCAAATGATCAACTGAAATGATTCATAGAAATCAAGTTTCTAGTTAAGCAATTATGTAATTGGATATTCACTTTTAAGTTTAAATTGCATATTCATAGAAATATTTATAAATTTTCTACTATAAACTTAGGTGTGTTTTCTGTAGTTGCTAGTGATAGGGTGTCTTGCTTGTACCGAGATGATTCTTAAGGATGTTGGTTACTTGGTACACCCTCTGAATTAACGATAACATGCCAATGATTCCATCCTCTGAATTCCCGGCTAGTGATTGGAGCAACTATTACTATTTCTAAATCATTTTATGCTAAATACTATGTAAAAACATGCTACATGTGAGGTGGTCTATAGTAGACTTACTATATCTTAAACACTGCTTCTTGCTTCTTGCTTCTTGCTTCTTGCATTGATTTGCATGTTTCTTTGTTGACTTATTTTTATGTAAATTTTATCAAGTTTAAATGAGTATTTAAAGTGTTGTTAGGACTTGGTTTTAGTGGAACAAGTATTGAATTTTGGTCTAACTAATTCTATTGAAAACATGAATTGTTAGTTTTTTTGATGGATTATCTAGGTACAAGAAGATAAATCCAATTAGAAGTTATTTTGCTGGCTTAAATAGAATAATAACTCTAGACTTACAAAGTGAGAAATATTATAGGTTCTATTAGCAAACAAAAATAAAATTTTGGTAGAATAGAAAGCCAATAAGCCATAGTGGGAACATAATAATTATAATTTAATTGACTAATTTATTTCAACTAAAAAAGATAAATGTTCATTTCAACTTAAAAGATAAATATTTAATAATTTAAATAAAGATAAATTAAATAGTATTAAGGGTGGCTTAAATAATTCACATATTTAGAATTTGGATCAAATCATTTTTCCTAAAAAAATAATGAATTTGGAATTTATACAAAATTTTGAGGCCCAATAATGGCGCAAATTACAGCACGTCCGAATTAGATATATGTAAAAAACTTAATTTTATCACTTTTCGTTTCTTCGAAAAATAATGTACATTTGTTAAATTTTCTTTAAATATATTAAAGATGTGTAGAATTTTTTCCCATTTAGAATTTTATCCCAAAATATTTTAGTGTAAAAAATTGGATGAAAAATAAAACTATCAAAAAAATTATTTCGATATTTTCAAAATTCCGAATTTGAGTTAATCAAAATTATTAAGTTTTATAATAAAATAGATGTTTAGGCAGCTTCGGGCCTTTTTAAATATGACTTTCTTAAGATCGAATCAAACGTGTTTTTCAAATTTTTTATGGTTTATATTTAACACTAAATATAATGTATTTTTATATATCATTTATCAATATTAAGTACCTTATTTACATATATTGATTCAATAATAATTATTCGATTTAGTTGTTTATATAATTGGACTTTAAATTGGATATTGGATAATTGTTCATTATTTTTATCAAATTGTTTAAATTTATATTTTTTGTAAAATACTAGGTGTTGTTGGGAGGCGATAAAGATAAAATAATTTTTTTTCATATTCAGTATATAAAATATTTTCTTATTCATTTATTAATGTTGTGTATTTTTTTAGAAAAGACATATCAGTATTCATTAATCTTGACATTTACATATTTTATATCAGTTACTTTATAATTCAAGATTAAATATTTAATTTGTTCAATTTATTTTGCAAACATAAATATGTTTATGATGATTATTTAGGTTTTATTTTTTACAATATTGTATTTTCCTTGTAAATTTGAGTAAGTAGATTTGAGAATAATGTGTTTGTTTTTATCATAACAATTTGTGAGTTCATGTTCTTTATTTTATCCTTAAAATGACATCTCAATAATGTGTTTAACATATTTTATTAGCAAGAAAATCATAAAAACAAATTTAAACTGTTGATATCATTTCAATTTAAATAAATATTGACTTTACTATGAATAATTCATATAAATTTCCAAAAGTTGATTGTTCAACAATGTTAGTTTAACAAGATAATATCATTCAACAAAATAAAATATACATGTTTAAATTATTTAATCTCCATTAGTTTATTTTGTAACTTTTACCTAAAATTAAGAAAAGTTTTTTATAATAGAACATTATCCAATTTTTTGTGAGTATAGTTTGTACTCTTGTAATGTATCGTCCCAATTGTTCTTCTGGTCCAAACTTGCTTCAATTCTTCTTCTTGTTGATCAAGGCTTGTTTCTTCTTAGTGTTTGGCTTTGTGAATGAGCAGTAAAGTGTCCGACTTCATCACAATTATATCACTTGATCTTTGACTTTTAATTTTCCCATACCTTGACTCCTTGCGATCATTCTTTCTTTAATTCCTCTTATCAAGGTAAAGTTGTAGAAAGTAGAGCCTTTTTTCAAAAATATTTTTTTGAAGTCTATATAGCCCATGTTTCTAAACTTTTTAACTAAAAGAACATCAATTTGTAGGATATCTTCATCATTGCCATGATCAATTTTGTAATAACCATGATTTTTGTAATTATATATATATATATATACATTTATCGAATTTTTAATTATTTGGTTATATAAGAAAAATAATATTTTATTATATAGATTTGTTAATAATTCTAAAGACGCGTATTTTTATATTAAAAATAAATATTTCTAGTTATCTAAAATATTTAAGTAAGGTTAAAAAAATTGTTTTAATTTATATGTGCATAATTTTAATTTAATATATATTTATTTTATCAGTAGAATTTAATAATAGGTGTAGTTATGTTGTGTATATTTATTAGTACGTGTTATGTGTATTTGAAAAACTCAGTCAAACACTACATGTTAACCAAGAGATAATGTTTGTTTAAATTTGTGATCAGGTACCCACTAACCCATTGAATCAGAGTATTAGTTGAACCAACTTGTGTATAAATAGGCTATTAGCATATCATTTTATCTCTGTATAACATCTTTTCTTTTCAGGTACGTTCTATTTCCTATATTTTTACTTATCTATTTTACATGTTTATTGTATACTTCTATATATATATAATTAAATTACATTTTTGTGAACTTATGTATGACTATTCTAATTCACTTGTTATTAGTTTATTTTATTATTTAGTTCCATGGTTATGTGTATAACACTATAGTTTACTTAATTTAATCATTTAGTTTGATGTTGATTATTAAATGTTTTAGTTAATAATCACCATTTTTTTGTAAATATTTAATGCATGAATTTAAGTTTTTAATTACGTGTTTTTGCATGCATAATAATTCATATGTTATATGTTAAATATATGGTTGATTTAGATATGCATTTAGATTAGTGCACCAATTAAATATATGCTCATTTATTAAATTGATTATACTTATTTTGTATAATGATATTTTCACACGTAAGGTTATGAAAATTTTATACACCAATATTTATATTTTGTCCACTTGCATAATCATAAGCTTACCTATTTTATTTATCTTTGTTATTTTATTTTAAGGATTATATAGATAGTAAATATTAAATGTACATCTATTTTATTCTGAATTTAAATAGTTTACAAATACTTGATTTATTATTATTATATATAATGTATTTAAGTGTTGAGTTTGTTTTATTTGTCGGTACACTATTTTGAACTATTATATGAGAATGGTGGTATTTATATGTCAATATGAATTTATTTTGTTACTTGTAGTGACATTTAATTGTTATTATGGGTTAAGCTTTATAAAGTTAAAGTGTGGTTAGTTTAGTGGCATGTACATGTTAACATTCTCATTATTATATTAAGTGTATGTGTGTATGTCTAGGTTCATTTTGGCAACATAATTTTAGGAGATATTGCTATTAAGGTAAGTTAACTCGTCACACTTTATTTATTTTAAAATCTTTTAAATATTTTTGCACTTCTTTTGTTTTAGAATTTATGGATGAAGTACCCCTTTTACAAATAAGAATTCCCAGTAAGCTCTGACTTATGAAGCAGTTAGTAATTGCCTATAGTTCCGGATACTGTGTCACCAGGTATTTGTGGCCTTAACTAGCTGTGAAATTTTATATCTTATGTCATTTGGATTTTGGAAAATGGTTTTTGTTTTATAAAATTATGATACTTGATCCACTAGTGTGGTTTTTGTTTTATAAAATTATGATACTTGATCCACTAGTGTAGAACTGTTTTCTTTGTGGCTTTTGGCTCATTACTCACAAATTTTCAGGTGCTTAGCTTTTGCTACATCTTAAGTGGATGCTTTGGAACAATATTTTAGTGATTATCTTTGTATTGGAGATTTGCTTTATTTTCAGCTTAGAAGATTTTATTTCTGTCTGGGATTTTAGAATTTTATGAAAAACTAGAAATTTATTCTTATTATGGATTTAATTTGGAGTTTTAGCTGAATATTTAAGTATAACTATTTTCTGAAAAGTTGGGGTATTACAGTTGGTATTTAGAGCCTAGTTAGCTTCCTGCCCTTTTAGAGTTATGAGTTTAGTTATTTGTGTTTCCAAAAAAAACTACTTTTATTTTTTTTTGGTTAAATATTTTCTGACTTTCTCTATGCATAAATATTTTTGGTATCATTAAATGTTTTTGGTATGTTTAAATTTGGGGACCAAATTTTTTTAAGGAGGTAGAATGTAATAACCATGATTTTTGTAATTATATATATATATACATTTTTCGCATTTTTAATTATTTGGTTATATAAGAAAAATAGTATTTTATTATATAGATTTGTTATTAAATCTAAAGACGCGTATTTTTATATTAAAAATAAACATTTCTAGTTATCTAAAATATTTAAGTAAGGTTAAAAAAATTGTTTTAATTTATATGTGCATAATTTTAATTTAATATATATTTATTTTATCACTAGAATTTAATAATAGGTGTAGTTATGTTGTGTATATTTATTAGTACGTGTTATGTGTATTTGAAAAAACTCAGTCAAACACTAAATCTTAACAAAGAGATAATGTTTGTTTAAATGTGTGATCAGGTACCCACTAACCCATTGAATCGGAGTATTAGTTGAACCAAGTTGTGTATAAATGGGCTATTATCATATCATTTTATCTCTGTATAACATCTTCTTTTTTCAGGTACGTTCTATTTCCTATATTTTTACTTATGTATTTTACATGTTTATTGCATACTTATATATATATAATTAAATTACATTTTTGTGAACTTATGTATGACTATTCTAATTCACTTGTTATTAGTTTATTTTATTATTTAGTTCCATGTTTATGTGTATAACACTATAGTTTACTTAATTTAATCATTTATTTTGATGTTGATTATTAAATGTTTTAGTTAATAATCACCATTTTTTGTAAATATTTAATGCATGAATTTATGTTTATAATTACGTGTTTTGTGCATGCATATTAATTCATATGTTATATGTTAAATATATGTTTGATTTAGATATGCATTTAGATTAGTACACCAATTAAATATATGCTCATTTATTAAATTGATTATACTTAATTTGTATAATGATATTTTCACACGTAAGGTTATGAAAATTTTATACACCAATATTTATATTTTGTCCACTTGCATAATCATAAGCATGTTACCTAATTTATTTATCTTTTTTATTTTATTTTAAGGATTATATAGATAGTAAATATTAAATGTACATCTATTTTATTCTGAATTTAAATAGTTTACATATACTTGATTTATTATTATTATATATAATGTATTTAAGTGTTGAGTTTTTTTTATTTGTCGGTACACTATTTTGAACTATTATATGAGAATGGTGGTATTTATATGTCAATATGAATTTATTTTGTTATTTATAGTGACATTTAATTGTTATTATGGGTTAAGTTTTATAAAGTTAAAGTGTGGTTAGCTTAGTGGCATGTACATGTTAACATTCTGATTATTATATTAAGTGTATGTGTGTATGTGTAGGTTCATTTTGGCAACATAATTTGGGAGATATTGCTATTAAGGTAAGTTAACTCTTCACACTTTATTTATTTTAAAATCTTTTAAATATTTTTGTACTGCTTTTGTTTTAAAATTTATGGATGAAGTACCCTGTTTTACAAATAAGAATTCCCAGTAAGCTCTGAGGTATGAACCAGTTAATAATTGCGTATAGTTCCCGAACTAGTCTTTGATACCTTACTAGGGAGTGTGGCATTATTGAGAAATTATGAATTTTTGATACTGTGTCACCAGGTATTTGTGGCCTTAACTAGCTCTGAAATTTTATATCTTATGTCATGTGGATGTCGGAAAATGATTTTTGTTTTATAAAATTATGATACTTGATCCACTAGTGTAGAACTCTTTTCTTGCTGGGCTTTTGGCTCATTACTCACAAATTTTCAGGTGCTTATTGGAGCTGCGTCTCCCAAGATTTTATTTCTGTCTGCGATTTTAGAGTTATGAGTTTACTTATTTACATTTCCAAAAAAAACTACTTTTATTTTTTTTTGTTTAAATATTTTCTGACTTTCTCGATGGAGAAATATTTTTGGTATCATTAAATGTTTTTGGTATGTTTAAATTTGGGGACCAAATTTTTTTAAGGAGAGTAGAATGTAATAACCATGATTTTTGTAATTACATATATATACATTTTTCGCATTTTTAATTATTTGGTTATATAAGAAAAATAATATTTTATTATATAGATTTTTTATTAAATATAAAGACGAGTATTTTTATATTAAAAATAAACATTTCTAGTTATCTAAAATATTTAAGTAAGGTTAAAAAAAATTGTTTTAATTTATATGTGCACAATTTTAATTTAATATATATTTATTTTATCACTGGAATTTAAAAATAGGTGTAGTTATGTTGTGTATATTTATTAGTACGTGTTATGTGTATTTGAAAAACTCAGTCAAACACTACATGTTAACAACAAAGAGATAATGTTTGTTTAAATTTGTGATCACGTACCCACTAACCCTTTGAATCTGAGTATTAGTCATTTTATCTCTGTATAACATTTTCTCTTTTCAAGTACTTCTATTTCCTATATTTTTACTTATGTATTTTACATGTTTATTACATACTTCTATATATATATATAATTAAATTACATTTTTGTGAACTTATGTATGACTATTATAATTCACTTGTTATTAGTTTATTTTATTATTTAGTTCCATGGTTATGTGTATAACACTATAGTTTACTTAATTTAATCATTTAGTTTGATGTTGATTATTAAATGTTTTAGTTAATAATCACCATTTTTTTGTAAATATTTAATGCATGAATTTATGTTTATAATTACTTGTTTTGTGCATGCATAATAATTCATATGTTATATGTTAAATATATGTTTGATTTAGATATGCATTTAGATTACTGCACCAATTAAATATATGCTCATTTATTAAATTGATTATACTTATTTTGTATAATGATATTTTCACACGTAAGGTTATGAAAATTTTATACACCAATATTTATATTTTGTCCACTTGCATAATCATAAGAATATGTTACCTATTTTATTTATCTTTGTTATTTTATTTTAAGGATTATATAGATAGTAAATATTAAATGTACATCTATTTTATTCTGAATTTAAATAGTTTACATATATTTGATTTATTATTATTATCTATAATGTATTTAAGTGTTGAGTTTTTTTTATTTGTCCGTACACTATTTTGAACTATTATATGAGAATGGTGGTATTTATATGTCAATATTAATTTATTTTGTTACTTGTAGTGACATTTAATTGTTATTATGGGTTAAGCTTTATAAAGTTAAAGTGTGGTTAGCTTAGTGGTATGTACATGTTAACATTATGATTATTATATATGTCTAGGTTCATTTTGACAACATAATTTGGGAGATATTGCTATTAAGGTAAGTTAACTCTTCACACTTTATTTATTTTAAAATCTTTTAAATATTTTTGCATTCCTTTTGTTTTAAAATTTATGGATCAAGTACGTGTTTTACAAATAAGAATACCAAGTGAGCTTTGACTTAAGCAATTAGTAATTGCGTATAGTTCCGGAACTAGTCTTTGATACCTTACTAGCTAGTGCTACTTATGATGCCTTCGGCAGCGCACACTGTATCATACCTTAGTAAGGGGCGCATTATTGACAGAAATTATGAACTTTTGATACTGTGTCACCATGTATTTGTGGCCTTATCGAGCTGTGGAATTTTATATCTTATGTCATATGGATTTTGGAAAATGATTTTTGTTTTATAAAATTATGATACTTGATCCACTAGTGTAGAAATGTTTTCTTGCTGGGCTCTTGCCTCATTACTCACAATTTTTCAGGTGCTTTGCTTTTGCGACATCTTAAAGGTGGATGCTTTGGAACAATATTTTAGTGATTATGTTTGTATTGGAGCTGCGTCTCCCAAGATTTACTTTATTTTCAGCTTAGATGATTTTATTTCTGTGTGGGATTTTAGAATTTTATGAAAAACTAGAAACTTATTTTTATTATGGATTTAATTTGGAGTTTTAGGTGAATATTTAAGTATAACTATTTTCTGAAAAGTTGGGATATTACAAATTTCACTTTCTGAATAATTTTGTAAGCCATCATGAGTATTTGAGACTCAGTGTCAGACTATAAAATCATGGCCTTTTATTTTGAAATGGCTATTTCTTGCAAATTTCTCTCTTGTTTTTCCTCTTCCGTGAGAGAAACATGTCTTGTAGCATTTCGTCTTACTTTTCTACTCCATCTCCGGGTCATTAGTTTTCAGAATTGCATATATCTTAACTAGAGATGTGTCTTCAAGATCATAATTATCCCTTATTGATATAACTTTCAAGTCACACTTTTGAGGAAGTGCAAGAAGAACCTTCAAGTTTGAATGTGCTGGATCATACTCTATGTCAACAAGTGACAAATCATTCAACAATTTATGAAATCTATCATAGATTTCAAACAAAGACTCATCAACTTTTGAGTCAAAGTGCTCATACTGGTGATTGAGTATTGTCCTTCGAATCTTCTTCATAGCCCTTGTGCCTTACACTTAACCACCAAGGTTCCGCCTTTGGACAAAAGTTGAGGTATGTTCTGGGATTTGACAAACTTTGAATTTAAATTTTGATCTCCTTTTTTAATAGTTTTTCTCTGAATTTGGTGATCTTATTAGTTTTTTATATTTTCTTAAAATATTTGCAAGAAAAGAAATATTTATTCAAATAACTGATTTGGATTAAAATTACTCAAAGAACTATAAAAAATGGGGAGTACAAAATATAAGTAATGTAAATGATAATAGTCATTTCATACCAAAGTCAATATAAATGATGAATTACTTAAAATCTTAGGCCAAACTTAGTAGAATATACTTCATCCTATAATACACGTTTTTTGAACTTTGTTCATGTAAAATTAATAATTTTACATATCTTTTTAAAATAAATATTTTTTTGAATTAAAGTTTAATATTAATAATTTTATTCAAAGAAGAAATTCTAGAAGTAATTTTTGTACGTATCCTCTTTATTCATCTTAAAAAAATAATGGAATTATATTTTGGTACATATTTGACAAAATAATGTTCTTTTTGCATTTCATACCCACCTTCTGAAAAGACCTAAAATTTGTTGGAAAACTTGTCTATTGAAAATTTTGAGTTACAAAACAAGTTTATAAATATAAGCATTGTTTTAAATAATAAATTTTTATTAAAATTGAAAATATTAAAAATATTCATTATAATTATGTTAAAGTACATATGGTCAAGTCAAACAACTTTTATACTTAGACACTATCAGTGGATTTCTTATTCAATTTCTTCCCAATTTAGATTTTTCCCAATCAACAGTGAATGAATATGGTATATGTAGTGTTACCCACAATATATTGTCATTTTACATGTTCAAATCAAATTGACTAAGAATAAAATAAAAATCAACAATCATATTATTGTTCATTTTAATTCCTATGTTTAAATAAACATAGCAATTAGTAAATATTTTTAAAAATTGTATTGTCAAAAATTTGGTATGCTATCTTATACCTCTAGAAATTTAATTTGATTAAATATTGTCATGGTAATATTAATTTTTACATGACCAATAATATCTGAATTATTATTGTGAGAGGTTTGTAAGACTTGAATGTATGATAGTAGTACTTCTATTATTCTTATTACGGTTGTAGTAGTACAAATATTATTGTTTGTTGAGGTGAGTAGGGAATTAATATATAATTTCACTAAATAAAATTTAAAATTTTCGAGAAAATATCATTTTTAGTTAAGTTTTTTATACAAGTGTCTTCCCTTTCTCTTCATCAATATACCGTGTAAGGTTTCTTTGTTATACTTTAACTTTTACCATGCCAATATATATTATTAATATAAATGAAGATAGTACAAGTGGATCTTTGTGGGGTGTGTTTTTTTCCCTAATGTATATATGACAAACAACTCAAATATTACTCTTTGTTGACCTAATAAAACATGAAATTACTTATATTTGGAGTTTCCCATCTCACGAAGCTTCGTCACTTTTTAACTTCATTTCACAACACACATGCTTGAAAATGAGATTTCTTACTTGATAGAGATGTAGGCTTTGTTTGGGAAATTTTATAGTGTTAGAAGAACTTATAGTTTCAATACATGAATAGGTAGGGTCACCATTTTCAGCCTCACTAGAACCCGTTGCTTAGTAACTTCTATAGATGCGTAACTATTTGAAAAGTATAGAGTTATGGTTTTTCTTTAATCCAGTAGTAATATTGTTGGCGGTGTCACTGGTGATGGTAATTTTACTAATCCAATTGGTGGCACTAGTAGTCGTAATCTTACGAGTGGAATTGGTGGTGGGATTGTTGGTGGTGAAGTTCGTGCTAACTTAAAAAGTATCATTGGTGGTAACTTTAATAATGACATAAGTGGTAGTAGCATTAGTGGTATAATGGGTAGTTTTAAAAGTGGGATTGGTGGCAGCATGACTAGCATCTTTAGTGGTTACATTGGTGGTACCAGAAACGATAATATTTGTAGTGGATTTGCTGGCATTGATGGTGCCATTGGTCCGGGTGCTCTTATTAGTGCAATTGGTGGCATTGAAAGCGGTAATCTTTGCAGGAGAATTGGTGGTGGTATTATTGGTGTTGGTGTTGAAGTTCGTGCTAGCTTAAGCAGTTCCATTTATGGCAAGTTTAATTATGGTATTACAGGTGGTAGCTTTGATGTTATATTGGTTAGTCTTATTAGTGGCATTGGTGGTGGCATTGGTGGTGGCATTGGTGGTAGCTTAGTGGTCGTATTGGTAGCTTAGTGGTGGTATTATTGGTGTTGGTGTTGAAGTTCGTGCTAGCTTAAGCAGTTCCATTTATGGCCAGATTAATTATGGTATTACAGGTGGTAGCATTGATGTTATATTGGTTAGTCTTAGTAGTGGCAATTTATGGTAGCATTGTTGGTAGCTTTAGTGGTAGTACTGGTTGTATATTAGGTAATATTAGTAGTTTATTTAGCTTCAAAGATGGTGGTTGTGATACCCTCAAAACTCGAGTCAGAAGTTTGGGGTTCACAACACACATATTATATAAACCTGTATATGAAATATTATATGCAATTACCCTTATTTACGCAACCACGGATCACAACAGGTTAACTTATTACGTCATACCAAATCCCAACTAGTTTAACTTACAACTGAAAATGAAATCATTCTTACAAACTTGCATAACTCAAACTAGCTCGTTCCAACTTAACCCGGAATCCAAGATCGCATACTGGACTGGGAATCCTCGTTACCAATAATTTCCATTTTAACTGTAGAATGACTTAAATAGATTCACAAGGGTGAGCTAACTAGCTAGCAAATTATAATAACAATAACTGGGTGTTAACAATGATCAATTGAAATGATTCATAGGAATCAAGTTCCTTGTTAAGCAAATTATTAGAATTGGATATTCATTTTTAAGTTTAAAACCAAGGTTAGGCTGCAGATCAGTGACACACTAACCCGATTAAGGCACATAGCTCTGTTCTCTATACTGTATCCAAGGCACACATTGGCCTAATATGACCACCAATCAGGTCTGACCACGAATATGTTCCATATTTAGAAACCTATCCAATTCTATAACAATTCAACATGATAAATATTGTAATTCAATAAAACAGAATCATAATTAACATTGATAAAACATTTATTTCAGAGCATAAAAGAATTCATAAATATAACCAGAGTATATCAGGGTATGTATGAGGAATAACTTCCAGCCTATAGGAGAATCAGGTATTAGATGCATAATGGCTATACAAGGTTTAGTTCACTATACCATAGAATTGCTTTCGGAACCAGATTTTTAAAACTATCCAAAAAACGTTGCTGTTGAAAGGTGATTTCATGTCTATTGCAAGGGATTTTAAAAACATGGCAACTGAATCAACAGAATTTCGCGGTCGTTATAAATACATGTTATTGCAATACATTATATAATCGTTACAATAGATCAGAGATTTGGGCCCAAAAGTTAGGCGGTCTTGTTCAAAACTTGTGAGCGGGCTTGCTGAAATTGTTTTCGCGGCTAAAAATTAAATAATATAAAAAAACACAGACTGTCAAACAATCTCCACTGCGGCGAAAGATTAAATCTTTGCTGAAATATTTCTCTCAAACATTGAATATTAAATCTTTGTAAAGACTAAAGCTCCAAGAAGATTAAATCTCGGAAAAGATTAAACCTTGAACGGAATGTATTTTTTCCCCAAATCATCTTTCCTAAAGTTCTTTCAATTCAATAAATTTAATTTAGGAGAATATTAAATTTGGTTGATTATTGTTAATTATTATTTAATTTACCTCCTTGCTTTTCTGTTTCTATATTATTTTGTGTTTGGGATCTTTTATGGATTTTACACTATGTGTTAATTTGGGTTTATTTATTAAATCATGTTTATGTGTCAATCATGTCTTATTATCAGTTCTGAGTTGTATTGGGATTTTTTTAGAATGACAGTGGTATGAAATTTTAAGGTATCACTTGTCGTTGTAAAAGTAGAATTTGTATTTTGGACTTTTTGTTTGCTCCATGTTCTGATAGTTTGTTAATCTTTATAGAATGAAGTACTATAAAGAAGAAATTTAATACTTTCAGATGCTTTAATATATATTGACTCGTTAAATAAAAAACTTGTGTCCAATCGCCTAGGTCATATAAAGGTGTTTGTATAATTGTCTATTAAGAATCAATTAAGCAAGTGTTATTATAATTCACATCTTATAATTTTTTTTACTGGATTCATTTTAGAAAAAGATAAAAGAAAATTGTGAGAAGATGACCCGAGCTACGGGAAGTGAGAATAATTGTGTTGAAAGAAGAGATACCACAAGTGTCGATAACAAGAATAGTTCAAGGACGGAGAGGCGATATGTTATTAATACAAATAACGAAGAAAATGACATCTATAGTATTGGTGGAGGACATTGCTCTGCAACTATGACCTTGCTACCTACTACAGGGAAATGTATCAAGTTAGAAAAAGTGGAAAGGTTGCCATCTTTTATAACATGGATTCCCCTGGATAGGTAAAACATTTTGTGCTCTTTTTTGAAAACTCCTTATCATTTGGTGATAAGCAATTAAATTAAATTTCAATCTGAGATTCTCAGATTGTTATTTACGAATCCCGGTACCTGACTTTCTCTTTGCAGGGTGGTTTCTCCACAAACTTGGATCAAATCGACTCATCAAAAAAGCATCTTCTGCTAATGGTAAAATATCAGAGTCTAGAGGAACATCTCGATTTGGTCGCTTTGGCTTTCGCTCATAGTTATAAACAAAAATACCGAAACCACGACAAGACAAACAGGTATATTGTAATTATGGGACATGCATATATGATATTCCTTGTTATGGCCTCCACATCTATATGTCTTCCACTATGATTTAGTTGGATAGTACACACACATATGTTTTTTCCTATGGCTTTACATGGTTTTATTTCTGCTCGGGTAAGTTGTTTAAATTTATGTCAAATTTAACGTTTTGTTTGATATATGGTTATTTGATTAAGGTCGTGTCAAATTTTACCCTTTTTGCAAACTTTTTTTAATTATTATTTCACAATCACTAGGTCATAGTACCTATTAGGGAGGAGGAACGTAAGAATGTAGTCTTGTTCATGCATCAATACAAGTCACTAGATCCACATGGGTCGAACCCGGCTTTTTTCAAACGTATTGAAATATTTTTAAAACATATGTTGTTCTATTTTGTCAGATTTTCTTTGATACACGACATGGGCCAAGGGAACTAAATCATAGGCTTGTATGTCTTATTCCTAAGGTTAAACAACTAAAACATATGGCAGATCTTCGCCCTATCTATTTTTATAATGTTTTGATGCGCATACTGTCGAAGGTGGTGGTGAATAAGTTCAAACTATGTTTAATATAGACAGTGTCTAACAAATAGAGCGCTTTTAATGAAGGGAGGCTATAAGCTCATAATACAATGATTGCATTTGAAGTCAGAAGGGAAAAATGGGTGTGGCTGGGTTAAGAATTGATATTTTAAGGCATAAGATAGGTTGGAATGGAGATTTATTGATATAACGATTAAACTTCTCTTTTACAACTTAAAAAACTTTGGTACACTTTATTTTCTCCTTTTTACCATGTACCAGATTCAAGTATGCGACACTAGAACTCAATTTGTTAATTATATAGATAAAAAGGATTTTAACATAGAATTGATTTGTTGAGAAATATGTATAAGTAAAACTAAATTGAACACAATGTGTCTCTCTAATTAATAACCACTCTTTAATTTTGATCAAATTTCTCCATTGCAAAGTACTACATTATAAAAAATTAGAGCCTCCATGTATTCAGACATACATGTATACAACACTCTATAATCCACCAGAATACCAGGAAGATTGTAATGTATCTATCATCTCTACTATTTTCTTATTTATTTTAAATTTAGATTAATTTTAATTTCCATATTGTTAACCATGTTTATTAGATTTAAGGTTTAAGAAATCAAATACCATTACTCAACTATCATATCACACATTACCATTCTCTTATAGAGGAACTTAAATAAATTGGGGATATTTTGATAAAGTTTTTGGAGAAAACCTTACCATTTAGCCATATCATTATATATCATTAAGCGTCAAGGTCTGCTCCAAAGAATGATGATCCATTGGTACATCAAGCATTTTCTTGGTATTTGTGATATTGATGACAAAGTTGTTCTGAAAGAACGGAAAGTTATTAAGTTTTGATTATCTTGGAAAGTGTTTTTATATATTTCTACGAGATTACATAGCGTTATTATATAATTTTATGTGCAAAAATTCAGAAGCGACAATATCTGATAGTGGCTATAATACATAAGTTATATTGCACAAAATGTGATAATATATTCTTAATTCTAGCAAACTACAATATTTATTGAATTCACTTTATATGTTGAAATGTATCTGACCCTCCTAACCCTCCTAAAATAGAGTCTTATATATTATTTTTTTATATAAACAAGAAGTCATGAGTTGCTTATGTAATGAGAGCCAAAAAGGTGAAACAAATTGAACACGAGATTTTGTACTCGTTCCATTCAAACTTTTATCTGGTCTCAGGCATCGATTCATCTAATATTTGAGGAAAGACTTGATAACCTGATAGCAAGGCACACTCCCCTTGCAACAACAACAAGTTCAATGCTTTATTCTTATATGCAGCTTAAGCAAAACACTCAAAATATTTTTTGTTTGATTATGTATTCTTTGTGAGATGCATAGAAAGTAGAAACATGTTGAAACCATTATTTGTAGATACAATGTAAATATTACAAACTAGTTCAGTTTATAGATGATTTAAGAATTACAAGTGCAATAATTTTAATTGTAGTCGATTTTTATTTCATCATCTAATTGCTTACAGAATTTTAAGAATCGGATTATTCTGTGTTCATCTCTGTTTTACATTTTTGGATATTGTGTGACTATATGTTCATATCACAAGTTTGTTGTGGAGGCCTAAGGGCTGAAAAACTGCAGTGAGAAAGATGAACAGTTTAGTCATATTAGTCATATTATTACTGCGGTTATGGTACGTGCGTACATTGATAGTTGAGAAGTTATTAGAAGGGCATAGAATGATACAACTGATCTTATGGCTTGACTTAATAAAGTAGCATGAAAGGATTCGAGGATAGATCATGTGAGAAATCTAAATGAGGTATATTGTCATTTCTTATATTCAACGTTATAGATTTTGTTGCCTCTACGTATTGACCAGAGACAAGATTAATAGTAAAATATGTTAGTTGCTCAATTCTCTTTGATAATCTTTAACAAAACTATGTCAAATTCATAATATGAGCCATAACCTTGTATCCTACTTCCTTTTGCTAAGACCATACAATCACTGAGACAAGTTATAAATATTTTCTCTCTATTTACCTCTTACTAGCCATTTCGAAAAACAATGAAATATTTACAAATATTTTACTATAAACTTACGGGTATTTTTTGTAGTTGCAAGTGATAGGCTGTCTTACTGGTATGGAGATGATTCTTAAGGATGTTGGTTACTTGGTACAACTTGGAAGTGGGGTTGCTCCTGCTTCTGCATACATGGAGAACAACATGCCAATGATTCCATCCTTTGAATACCCCAATAGTGATTACAACAACTATTACTATTTCTAAATCATTTTATGCTAAATACTATGTAAAAAACATGTTCCATGTGCGGTGGTCTACACTAGACTTACTATATCTTAAACATTGCTTCTTGCATTGATTTGCATGTTTCTTTGTTGACTTATTTTTATGTAAATTTTATCAAATTTAAATGAGTATTTAAAGTGTTGTTAGGACTTGATTTTAGTGGAACAAGTCTTGAATTTTGGTGTGACTAATTCTATTAAAAACATGAATTGTTAGTTTCTTTATGGATTATCTAGGTACAAGAAGATAAATCCAATTAGAAGTTATTTTTCTTGCTTAAATACCAATAATAACTCTTTACTTACAAAGTGAGAAATATTATAGGTTCTATTAGCAAACAAAAATAAAATTTTGGTAGAATACAAAGCCAATAAGCCACTGTGGGAACATAATAATTATAATTAAATTGACTAATTTATTTCAACTAAAAATGATAAATGTTCATTTCAACATAAAAGATAAATATTTAATAATTTAAATATAGATAATTAAATAGTGTTAAGGGTGGCTTAATTAATTTACATATTTAGAATTTGGATCAAATCAATTTTTCTAAAAAAATAATGAATTTGGATTTTATACAAAATTTTGAGGCCGAAGAATGGCGCAAATTACAGCACTTCCGAATTAGATATATGTAAAAAACTTAATTTTATTACTTTTATTTCTTCGAAAAATAATGTACATTTGTTAAATTTTCTTTAAATATATTAAAGATGTGTAGAATTTTTTCCGATTTAGAATTTTATCCCAAAATATTTTAGTATAAAAAATTGGATGAAAAATAAAACTATCAAAAAAATTATTTCTATATTTTTAAAATTTTGAATTTGAATAAATCCAAGTTTTTTCTCTTTTGGAGAGAATCAAATTTTTATAATAAAATATATGTTCATGCAGCTTCGGGCCTTTTTAAATATGACTTTCTTAAGATCGAATCAGATGATTTTTCAAATTTTTTATGGTTTATATTTAATACTAAATATAACGTGTTTTTATATATCATTTATCAATATTAAGTACCTTATTTACAAATATTGATTCAATAATAATTAGTCCTTTTAGTTGTTATATAATTGGACTTTAAATTGGATCCTCGATAATTGTTCATTGTTTTTATCGAATTGTTTAAATTTATATTTTTTGTAAAATACTAGGTGTTGTTGGGAGGCGATAAAGATAAAATAATTTTTTTTCATATTCATTATATAACATATTTTCTTATTCATTTATTAATGTAGTGTATTTTTTAGAAAAGACATATCAATATATAAAGATAAATTAAATTGTGTTAAGGGTGGCGTAATTAATTTAAATATTTAGAATTTGGATCAAATCAATTTTTCTAAAAAAATAATGAATCTGGATTTTATACAAAATTTTGAGGCCCAAGAATGGCGCAAATTACGGCACGTCCGAATTAGATATATGTAAAAACTTAATTTTATTACTTTTCGTTTCTTCGAAAAATAATGTACATTTGTTTAATTTTTTAAATATATTAAAGATGTGTAGAATTTTATCCGATTTAGAATTTTATCCCAAAATATTTTAGTGTAAAAAATTGGATGAAAAATAAAACTATCAAAACAATTATTTCGATATTTTTAAAATTCCGAATTTGAGTTAATCCAAGTTTTTTCTCTTTAGGAGAGAAGCAAAATTTATAATAAAATATATGCTGAGACAGCTTCTAGCCTTTTTAAATATGACTTTCTTAAGATCGAATCAGACCAGTTTTTCAAATTTTTTATGGTTTATATTTAACTCTAAATATAATGTATTTTATATAGCATTTATCAAGTATTAAGTACCTTATTTACAAATATTGATTCAATAATAATTAGTCGATTTAGTTGTTATATAATTGGACTTTAAATTGGATCCTCGGATAATTGTTCATTGTTTTTATCGAATTGTTTAAACTTATATTTTTTGTAAAATACTACGTGTTGTTGGGAGGCGATAAAGATAAAATATTTTTTTTTCATATTCAGTATATTACATATTTTCTTATTCATCTATTAATATTGTGTATTTTTTTAGAAAAGACATATCAATATTCATTAATCTTGACATTTACATATTTTATATAAGTTACTTTATAATTCATGATTAAGTATTTAATTTGTACAATTTATTTTGCAATCCTAAATATGTTTTCTGATGATTATTTAAGTTTTATTTTTTACAATATTGTATTTTTCTTGTAAATTTGAGTAAGTGGATTTGAGAATAATGTGTTTTTTTTATCATAACAATTTATGAGTTCATGTTCTTTATTTTATCATTAAATGACGTCTCAATAATGTGTTTAACATATTTTTTAGCAAGAAAATCATAAAAACTAATTTACACTATTCATATCATTTCAATTTAAATAAATATTGACTTTATTATGAATAATTCATATAAATTTCTAAAAGTTGATTGTTCAACAGTCTTAGTTTAACAAGATAATATCATTCAACAAAATAAAATATACATATTTAAATTATTTAATCTCCATTAATTTATTTTGTAACTTTTACCTAAAATTAATGAAAAGCCCTTTATAATAGAAAAAAGTCTAATCATATATATAATAAAATTTACTTTGTTAGAAATACACATCATTATGCAATTTTTGTGAGCATAGTTTATACTCTTGTAATGTATCATCCCAATTGTTCTTCTGGTCAAAACTTGCTTCAATTCTTCTTCTTGCTGATCAAGACTTGCTTCTTCTCAACGTTTGGCTTTCTGAATGAGCAGCAAAGTGTAGACTTCATCACAATTATAGCACTTGATCTTCGACTTGTAATTTTCCCATACCTTGACTCCTTGGGATCATTCTTCCTTTAATTCCTCTTATTAGGGTAATGTTTGAGGGACTAGAGCCTTTTTTTCAAAAGCATTTTTTTAGAAGTCTATATAGCCCGTATTTCTAAACTTTTTAACTAAAAGAGCATCAATTTGTAGGATCTCTTCATAATTACCATGATCAATTTCAGTTCCTGAATAATTTTGTAAGTCATCAGGAGTATTTGAGACTTAGTGTCAGACTATACAATCATGGCCTTTCATTTTGAAATGGTTATTTCTTGCAAATTTCTCTCTTGTTTTTCCTCTACCCTGAGAGAAACATGTCTTGTCCCATTTCGTCTTACTTTTCTACTCCATCTCCAGTTCATTAGTTTTCAGAATTCGATATATCTCAACTAGAGATGTGTCTTCAAGATCATAATTATCCCTTATTCATATAACTTTCCAGTCACACTTTTGAGGAAGTGTAAGAAGAATCTTCAAGTTTGAATATGCTGGATCATACTCTATGTCAACAAGTGACAAATTATTCAACAATTTCTGAAATCTATAATAGATTTCAAACAAAGTCTTATCATGTTTTGAGTCAAAGTGCTCATACTGGTGATTGAGTATTGTCCTTCGAATCTTCTTGATAGCTGTTGTTTTTGCATCCAATAAACCTAGGGACATCACACTGTCTAGATTGTTATGCAAAATTGTGCGACTTTTGCATTTTTTTCTTACTACTAATAGCAACAACCAATCATAAATCCCTTCCAGTATTCACCATCTGTTACCTGCAGACATACAGTCATCTGGACTTTACAGAAATGATATTCATTAATTTTCCAGATTGGAAATTTGAGGGTTTCATATCTGCTCATATTGTTGTTGATTTGGTTTATGGTTAATGGTGACCGCACATTTTGTTGAGTTTCATTATCTGCCATTAATGATTATTTTCTGCATCTTAAAGTGATTTTATATAAACACCAAGCTTTGATATCAATTTTTAGGCCTTTAATTACCTATAGAGGGGGTCAATATAATTATAACAATTAAATCCAATTATGTACTCAATAATGAAGAATAGTTTTTATATTATTGAATAAAAACTTATTACAAAATTCTCTAGGTGAACATGAGCAAATATCTTGAGAGATTGTAGGTTATATGTATGATAAAATAAATGCAACAGTGTTAACCTACCAGTGACTTACACAATCAATATAAATATAAAATCAATAAAGAATCGTAAAACATATGCTATAATATTAAAAAATTACTAATATGAACAATGTTGATGAGAAGTATTCATCAATAAATAGTGATGAGGTCATTTTTATTAAAACACTCATATGAAATACTGATGGAAAAAATATGATAGTTATTTACTAATATCATCAACTTTTCACACCAAATTTTTTGAAGTTTTATAAACCATTTTTTAATTTTGAGGAACTCAATTCCCACCTACATCGGTAGGTTCCCCCTTTGGACAAAAATTGAGGTATGTTGTGGGATTTGACAAACTTTGAATTTAAATTTTTGATCTCCTTTTTTAATAGTTTTTCTTAGAATTTGGTGATTTTATTATTTTTTTTATATTTTCTTAAAATATTTGCAAGAAAAGAAATGTTTATTCAAATAACTAATTTGGATTAAAATTACTCAAAGAACTATAAAAATGGTGAGTACAAAATATAAGTAATGTAAATGATATTTAAATAATTTTAATATATTTTGTAAGCATTAATTATTTGTCGAAAACATATTTTCGTTATAAAATTTTCTCAACTGAATTTAGAAACTTATAATTTTCTACTTAAATGATTACTTTATATGATTATTAAAATATTTTTTTAAAAAAATATATTTCTAACACTAATATAACCGGTAGATTCAAATCATAACAAAAAACATTACAAAGTTGGTATGAAATTTAACTAGTCATTTTTTACTATTTGTTATTGGGCCATAATAGTCATTTCATACCAAAATCAATATAAATGATGAATTACATAAAATCTTAGGCCAAACTTAGTAGAATATACATATTTTTTGAACTTTGTTCATGTAAAATTAATAATTTTACATATCTTTTTAAAATAATTATTTTTTTGAATTAAAGTTTAATATTAATAAATTTATTCAAAAAAGGAAATTCTAGAAGTAATTTTTATACGTATCCTCTTTATTCATCTTAAAAAATAATGGAATTATATTTTGGTACACATTTCTTTGCATTTCATACCCACCTTGTGAAAAGACCCAAAATTTGTTGGAAAACTTGTCTATTGAAAATTTTGAGTTACAAAAGAAGTTTATAAATATAAGCATTGTTTTAATTAATAATTTTTTATTAAAATTGACAATATTGAAAATATTCATTATAATTATGTTAAAGTACAGATGGTCAAGTCAAACAACTTATATACTTAGACACTATGAGCTGCATTTCTCATTCAATTTCTTTCCAATTTAGATTTTTCCCAATCAACCAGTGAATGAATATGGTATATGTAGTGTTACCCACAATATATTGTCATTTTACATGTTCAAATCAAATTGAATAAGAATAAAATAAAAATCAACAATCATATTATCATTCATATTAATTCCTATGTTTTAATAAAATAGCAATTAGTAAATATTTTTAAATTGTATCATTTTTCCTATATGTATGACTTGTTTGTCGAAAATTTGGTATGCTACCTTATACCTCTAGAAATTTAATTTGATTAAATGTTGTCATGGTAATATTAATTTTAACATGACCAATAATATCTCAATTATTGTGAGAGGTTTTTAAGACATGAATGTATGATAGTAGTACTTCTATTATACTTATTTAGGGGGTCAGTAGGGAATTTATATATAATTTCACTAAATAAAATTTAAAATTTTCTAGAAAATGTCATTTTTAGTTAATTTTTTTATACAATGCTTACCACTTAATTTATAGAATCTCATTTTATTTACAATACAAAAAAAATTAGAGTAATGCTTGTGTACTTATGGTTATAAATCAACATCCATTTAGTTTATATAATACATGGAGCATACTTTGTTAAATTATACTTTTATAAAAAGAAAAAATTTGAATTTGTAATAAGAAATTCATAGTAAGATAAAAAACAATTTAAACTAAATTGTGCCCATTGAAACCCATGATATACAATTGGGCCTGTAAAATATAACATATTAAAAAGGTAGGTAAAACCCTAATATGAGCACATGCCGCCTTACAAACAAAATGAATTTGTACATGGTCATGAAATAGGGTTTTGGAGTTATTTGTATTTTCTATAAAAGAGTGTTTTGGTCCTGTAAGGTTAAACACATCTCGAAATGAATTGGTGGAGGACTAAGTGGATAAGGTTTACTGGTTATCATGAATTATGTTGTTTAACAAAATTAACGTAATAATTATATTTCCCTGTTTCTTCATTTTCTTTTCATATGTGTTATTTGCATAAACTTTTGGTAGAAATCAAACACTAAAATAAGTACCCCATTTTTACTTGTCTATATGTATGTAGATTTACATAAAATGTCACTTGTATTTATTTTTACATGACCCTCTATGTCAAGAATTATCCATTCAAGATTATATGTCAAGGTTAGAAAAAAAATCAGTTACATTTGTATTAATTTTTTTTTGTTCTTCATAAATAATCAAGTACAAGGTATATGAAAAAATGAAAATTTATAGAAAAGAAGCCCACTTATTATTTATATTCTATGTTCATATTTGTTGAATTATACTACTAAATTTATTTTATGCTTATGTATGACCTTACTTTAGAGATATTTTCACAGGAAATATATTTTTCTTGCTACTTGCAACAAGTTCTAAAAATAATGAAGAAAATGCTCCAAGTGCCTTCCCTTTCTCGTATTCATCAATGTACCGTGTAAGGTTTCTTTGTTATTTTTTAACTTTTACCATGCCAATATATATTATAAATATAAATACACATAGTACAAGTGGATCTATGTGCCGTGTGTTTTTTATTTTTTTAATGTATATATGACAAACAACTCTAAATTACTCTTTGTTGACCTAATAACACATGAAGTTTAAGTGTATTAGGAGTTTCCCATCTCACCAAGCCCCATCACTCTTTAACTTCATTTCACAACACACATGGTTGAAAATGAGATTTCTTACTTGATAGAGATGTAGGCTTTGTTTTGGAAATTTTTTAGTGTTTGAAGAAATTATATTTTCAATACATGAATACGTAGGGTCACCATTTTCAGTCTCACTAGAACCCGGTTGCTTAGTAACTTCTATTGATCCATAACTATTTGAAAAGTATAGAGTTATGGTTTTTCTTTAATCCAGTAGTAATATGTTGGCGGTGTTACTGGTGGTGGTAATTTTACTAGTCTAATTTGTGGCACTAGTAGTTGTAATCTTATGAGTAGAATTTGTGGTGGGATTGTTTGTGGTGAAGTTTGTGCTAACTTAAGGTGTATCATTGGTGGTAACTTTAATAATGGCATGAGTGTTAGTAGCATTGGTGGTATATTGGGTAGTTTTAATAGTGTGGATTAGTGGGCAGCATGACTAGCATCTTTAGTGGTTTATATGGTGGTACATAGAAATGATAATATTAGTAGTGGATTTGCTGGAATTGATTGGTGCCATTGGTCTTGGAGCTCTTATTTGTGCAATTGGTGGCATTGAAAGCGGTAATCTTTGCTGGAGAATTGGTGGTGGTATTATTGGTGTTGGTGTTGACGTTCGTGCTAGCTTAAGCAGTTCCATCCATGGCCACTTAGCATTGATGTTATATTGGTTAGTTCTTAGTAGTGGGCATTGGTGTTGGAATTGGTGGTAGATTAGTGATCGTATTGGTGGTGGAATGATGCTAGTTGACATTGTGGTAGCATTGGTGTTATATTGGTTAGTGTCTTATTATTGGTAATTTATGGTAGCATTGTTGGTAGCTTTAGTGGTAGCACTGGTTGTATATTAGGTTACATTAGTAGTTGATTTAGCTTCGGAGATGGTGGTTGTGACGCCCTCCGAACCCGGGTCAGAAGTTTGGGATTCACAACACACATATTATATAAACCCTGTATATGAAATATTATATACAATTATCCTTATTACGCAACCACGGATCCCAATAGGTGAAAGTATGAAAACCAACCACAACTTGACTTTTATACGTCATATCAAATCCAAACTAGTTTAACTTACAACTGAAAAATGAAATCATTCTTACAAACTTGCATAACTCAAACTAGCTCGATCCAACTCAACCGGGAATCCTAGATCGCATACTGGACTGGGGATCCTCGTTACCAACAATTCCATTTTAACTGTAGAATGACCTAAACAGATTCACACGGGTGAGACTAACTAGCTCAGCAAGTTATAATAACAATAACTGGGTGTAACAATGATCAATTGAAATGATCATAGGAATCTAGTCCTTTGTTAAGCAATTGTTAGAATTGGATATTTATTTTTAAGTTAAAACCAAGGTTAGGCTGCTGATAAGTGACACACTAACCCCGATTCAAGCACACAACTCTGATCTCTATACCGGATCCAAGGCACACATTGGCCTAATATGACCACCAATCTGGTCTGAACACGAATCTGTTCCATATTTATAAATCTATCCAACTTCTATAACAATTCAACATGATAAATATTATAATTCAATAAAACAGAATCATAATTAAATAATGATAAAACATTTATTTCAGAGTATAATGCAATTCATAAATATCACTAGGGTATATCAGGGTATGTATGAGGAATAACTTCCAGCCTGTAGGAGAATCAGGTATTAGATGAATAATGGTTATACAAGGTTTTAGTTCACTATACCATATAATTTCTTTTGCAACCAGATTTTTAAAAACTGTCTAAAAAACGTTGCTGTTGAAAGGTGATTTCACGTCTATTGCAAGGGATTTTAAAACATTGCAACTGAATCAACAAAATTCGAGATCATTACAAATACATGTTATTACAATACATTATATAATCGTTACAGTAGATCATAAATTTGGACCCAAAAGTTAGGCGGTCTTGTTTCAAACTTGTGAGCGGGCTTGCTGAAATTATTTTCTCGTCTGTCTATTAAATAAAAAAAAACACAGACTATCAAACAATCTCCACTGCAGCGAAAGATTAAATCTTTGCTGAAATATTTCTCTCAAACACTGAATATTAAATCTTTGTAAAGACCTCAAGCTGCAAGTCGATTTAAATCTCGGAAAGATTAAACCTTGAACGAAATGTATTTTTTCCCAAATCATCTTTTCTAAAGTTCTTTTAATTCACTAAAATAATTTAGGAGAAGATTAAATTTGGTCGATTATTATTAATTATTGTTTAATTTACCTCCATGCTTTTTTGTTTTTATGTTATTTTGTGTTTGGGATCTTTTATCAAGGTTACACTATGTGTTAATTAGGGTTTATTTATTAAATCATGTTTATATGTCAATCGTGTCTTATTATCAGTTCTGAGTTGTATTGGATTTGTTTGAAATGACATTGGTAAGAAATTGGAGGAATCACTTGTTGTTGTAAAACTAGGATTTGTATTTTGGATTTTTTGTTTGCACCGTGTTCTTATAGTTTGTTAATCTTTATAGAATGAAGTACTATAAAGAAAAATTCAATACTTTCAGATATTTTATTATATATTGACTCGTTAAATAAAAACTTGTGTCAATCGCCTAGGTCATATAAAGGTGTTTGTATACTTGTTTATTAATAATCAATTAAGCAAGTGTTATTATAATTCACATCTTATAATTTTTTAATGGTTTCATTTTAAAAAAAGATAAACGAAAATTGTGAGAAATGACCCAAGATACGGGAAAGTGAGAAGAAATATGTTGAAAGAAGAGATACCACAAGTGTTGATAACAAGAATAGTTCAAGGACGGATGAGGCCATATGTTATTAATATAAATAACGAAGAGAAAATGACATCTATAGTTTGATGGAGGACATTGCTCTGCAACTATCATGTTGCTTCCTACTACAGGGAAACGTATCAAGTTAGCAAAAGTGGAAAGGTTTCCATCTTTTATAACATGGATTCCCTTGGATAGGTAAAACATTTTCTGCTCTTTTTTTTGACAACTCCTTATCATTTGGTGATAAGGAATTAAATTAAATTACAATATGAGATTCTCAGATTGTTATTTACAAATCCCGGTATCTAACTTCTCTTTGCAAGGTGGTTTCTCCACAAACTTGGATCAAATCGACTCATCAAAAAAGCATCTTCTGCTCAAGATTAAACATCAGAGTCGGGAGGAACATCTCGATTTGGTCGCTTTGGCTTTGGCTCATAGTTATAAACAAAAATACCAAAATCATGACAAGACAAACAGGTATATTGTAATTATGGGACATGCATATCTGATATTCCTTGTTATGGCCTCCACATCTACATGGATTCCACTATGATTTAGTTGGATAGTACACACACATATGTTTTTTTCTATCGCTTTACATAGTTTTGTTTCTGCTCGGGTAAGTTGTTTAAATTACTTCAAAATTTACCATTTTGTTTGACATATGGTTATTTGATTAAGGTTGTGTCAAATTTTTCCCTTTTTGTAAACTTTTTTTAATTATTATTTCACAATCACTAGATCATAGTACCTATTAGGGAGTGGAAGTTAAGAATGTAGTCTTTTTCATGCATTAATACAAGTCACTAGATCCACATGGGTCGAACCCGGCATTTTTCAAACGTATTGAAATATTTTCAAAAGATATGTTGTTTTATTTTGTCAGATTTTCTTTGATACAGGACATGGGCCAAGGGAACTAAATCTTATGCTTGTATGTCTTATTTCTATGGTTAAACAACCCAAACATATGTAAGATCTTTGACCTATCTATCTTTATAATGTTCTCATGCACATAATATCGAAGGTGGTGGTGAATAAGTTAAAACTATGTTAAATCTAGACAGTGTCTAACAAACAGAGTGCTTTTAATGAAGGGAGACTATTAGCTCATAATACAATGATTGCATTTGAAGTCACAAGGGAAAAAAGGGCGTGGTTGGGTTAGAATTGATATTTTAAGGCATAAGATAGGTTGGAATGGAGATTTATTGATATAACGATTAAAGTTCTCTTTTACAACTTAAAAAACTTTGGTACGCTTTATTCTTTCCTTTTTACCATGTACCAGATTTAAGTATCGGCCACTAGAACTCAATTTTTTAATTATATGGATAAAAAGGATTTTAACATAGAATTGATTTGTTGAGAAATATGTGTAAGTAAAACTAAATTGAACACAATTTGTCTCTCTAATTAATAACCACTCTTTAATTTTGATCAAATTTCTCCATTTCGAAGTACTACATTAGAAAAAATTATAGCCTCCATGTATTGAGAAATACATGTATATAACACTCTATAATCCACCAGCATACGAGGAAAATTGTAATATTTCTATCATCTCTATTATTTTCTTATTTATTTTAAATTTAGATTAATTTTAATTTCCATATTGTTGACCATGTTTATTAGATTTAAGGTTTAAGAAATCAAATACCATTACTCAGCTATCATATCACACATTACCATTCTCTTATAGAGGAACTAAAATAAATTGGGGATATTTTGATAAAGTTTTTGGAGAAAACCTTACCATTTAGCAATATCATTATATATCATTAAGAATAGAATGATGATCCATTGGTACATCAAGCATTTTCTTGGTGCTGGTGATATTGATGACAAAGTTGTTCTCAGAGAACGACAAGTTATTAATTTTTGATTCTCTTGGAAAGTGTTTTTATATATTTCTAGGATTTAACATAGAGTTATTATATGATTTTATGTGCGAAAATTCACAAGCGACAATATCTCATAGTGTTTTAAATCTGGATTTTATACAAAATTTTGAGGCCCAAGAATGGCGCAAATTACGGCACGTCCAAATTAGATATATGTAAAAAACTTAATTTTATTACCTTTCGTTTCTTCGAGAAATAATGTACATTTGTTAAATTTTCTTTAAATATATTAAAGATGTGTAAAATTTTAACCGATTTAGAATTTTATCCCAAAATATTTTAGTTTAAAAATTGGATGAAAAATAAAACTATCAAAAAAATTATTTCGATATTTTTAAAATTCCGAATTTGAGTTAATCCAAGTTTTTCTCTTTAGGAGAGAAGCAAAATTTTATAATAAAATATATGTACAGAGAGCTTCGGGCCTTTTTAAATATGACTTTCTTAAGATCGAATCAGACGAGTTTTTCAATTTTTTTTATGGTTTATATTTAACACTAAATATAATTTATTTTAATATAGCCTTTATCAGTATTAAGTACCTTATTTACAAATATTGATTCGATAATAATTAGTCGATTTAGTTGTTATATAATTGGACTTTAAATTCGATCCTAGAAAATTGTTCATTATTTTTATCGAATTGTTTAAACTTATATTTTTTCTAAAATACTAGGTGTTGTGGGGAGGCCATAAAGATAAAACAATTTTTTTCATATTCAGTATATAACATATTTTCTTATTCATTTATTAATGTTGTGTATTTTTTTAGAAAAGACATATTAATATTCATTAATCTTTACATTTACATATTTTATATAAGTTACTTTATAATTCAATATTAAGTATTTAATTTGTACAATTTATTTTGCAAACATAAATATTTTTATGATGATTAATTAAGTTTTATTTTTTACAATATTATATTTTCCTTGTAAATTTGAGTAAGTAGATTTGAGAATAATGTGTTTTTTTTATCATAACAATTTATGAGTTCATGTTCTTTATTTTATCCTTAGAATGACGTCTCAATAATGTGTTTAACATATTTTATTAGCAAGAAAATCATAAAAACTAATTTACACTAATTGATATCTTTTCAATTTAAATAAATATTGACTTTACTATCAATATTTCATATAAATTTCCAAAAGTTGATTGTTCAACGGTGTTAGTTTAACAAGATAATATCATTGAACAAAATAAAATATACATGTTTAAATTATTTAATCTCCATTAATATATTTTGTAACTTTTACCTAAAATTATGAAAAGCCCTTTATAATAGAAAAAAGTCTAATCATATATAAAATAAAATTTACTTTGTTAGAAATACACAACATTATGCAATTTTTTGTGAGCATAGTTTGTACTCTTGTAATGTATCATCCCAATTATTCTTCTGGTCAAAACTTGCTTCAATTCTTCTTCTTGCTGATCAAGGCTTCCTTCTTCTCAGAGTTTGGCTTTATGAATGAGCAGCAAAGTGTCCGACTTCATCACAATTATAGCACTTGATCTTTGACTTGTAATTTTCCCATACCTTGACTCCTTGCGATCATTTTTCCTTTAATTCCTCTTATCAGGGTAAAGTTTGAGTAACTACAGCCTTTTTTTTTAAAAACATTTTTTTTGAAGTCTATATACCCCATATTTCTAAACTTTTTAACTAAAAGAGTATCAATTTGTAGGATATCTTGATCATTACCATGATCAATTTCAGTTCTTGAATAATTTTGTAAGTCATGAGGAATATTTGAGACTGAGTGTCAGACTTTACAATCATGGCCTTTCATTTTGAAATGACTCTTTCTTTCAAATTTTTCTCTTCTTTTTCCTCTACCCTTAGAGAAACATGTCTTGTCCCATTTCGTCTAAATTTTCTACCCCATCTGCGGTTCATTAGTTTCAGAATTCCATATATCTCAACTAGAGATGTGTCTTCAAGATCATAGTTATCCCTTATTGATATAACATTCAAGTCACACTTTTGAGGGATTGCAAGAAGAACCTTCAAGTTTGAATCTGCTGGATCATACTCTATGTCAACAAGTGACAAATCATTCAACAGTTTCTCAAATATATCATAGATTTCAAACAAAGACTCATCAACTTTTGAGTCAAAGTGCTCATACCGGTGATTGAGTATTGTCCTTCGAATCTTCTTAAAAGCCGTTGTGCCTTACACTTAACCACCAAAGTGTCTCAAATTTCCTTGGTTGTTTGGCATCCAATAAACCTAGGGGATATCATACTGTCTAGATTTTTATGCAAAAATGTCAGACTTTTGCATTTTTTTCTTGACCACAATAGCAACAACCAGTTTCATGGGCTAATGAGGTCCATCATAAATCCCTTCGAGTATTCACGTGCAGACATATAGTCTTCTCCACTTTACTGAAAAGGTATTTATTAATTTTCAAGATTGGAAATTTGAGGGTTTCATATCTGCTCATATTGTTGTTGATTTGGTTTATGGCTAATGGTGACCGCACATTTTGTTGAGTTTCGTTATCTGCCATTAATGATTATTTTGTGGATCTTAAAGTGATTTTATATAAACACCAAGCTTTGATATCAATTTTTAGGCCTTTAATTACCTATAGAGGGGGTCAATATAATTATAACAATCAAATCCAATTATGTACTCAATAATGAATAATAGTTTTTATATTATTGAATAAAACTTATTACAAAATTCTCTAGCTCAACATGAGCAAATATCTTGAGAGCTTGTAGGTTATTGTATGATAAAATAAATTTACTAGTGTTAACCTAATTTCTGCTTATATACTGCACACTTACACAATCAATATAAAGATAAAATCAATAAGGAATCCTAATACATATGGAATAATATCAAAAAAATAATAATATGAACAATGTTGATGAAAAGTATTCATCAATAAATAGTGATAAGGTCATTTTTGTTAAACTCTCATATGAAATACTAATGGAAAAAATGTGATCGTTATATACTAATATAATCATCTTTTGACACCAATTTATTTGAAGTTTTATAAGCCATTTTTTAACCATGTTTATTAGATTTAAGGTTTAAGAAATCAAATACCATTACTCAGCTATCATATCACACAATACTATTCTCTTATAGAGGAACTAAAATAAATTGGGGATATTTTCATAAAGTTTTTGGAGAAAACCTTACCATTTAGCAATATCATTATATATCATTAAGCGTCAAGGTCTGCTCCAAGAATGATGATCCATTGGTACATCAAGCATTTTCTTGGTGTTGGTGATATTGATGACAAAGTTGTTCTCAGAGAACGACAAGTTATTAATTTTGATTATCTTGGAAAGTGTTTTTAATATATTTCTACGATTTAACATAACGTTATTATATGATTTTTTGTGCGAAAATTCACAAGCGACAATATGTGATAGTGTTTATAATACATAAGTTGTATTACACAAAATGTGATCATATATTATTGATTCTAGAAAACTACAATAATTATTGAATTCACTATATATGTTGAAATATCTGACCCACCTAACCCTCCTAACAGAGAGTCTTATATATTATTTTTATATATAAATAAGAAGTCATAAGTTGCTTATGCAATGAGAGCCAAAAAAGGTGAAACAAATTGAACAGGAGATTTTGTACTGCTTCCATTCAACTTTATGTGGTCTGAGAGCATCACTTGATCTAATTATCGAGGAAAGACTTGATAACGTATTAGCAAGGCACACTCCCCTTGCAACACAACAGTTAAATACTTTGTTCTTATGTGCAGCTTAAGCAAAACACTGAAATACTTTTGTTTGATTGTGTATCTTTGTGAGATGCAATAGAAAGTAGAAACATGTTGAAACCTTTATTTGGTAGATACAAGGTAAATATTACACACCAGTTCAGTTTACAGATGATTTAAGAATACAGTTTAATGATTTTAATTGTATCCGATTTTTTATTTCATTATCTATGCTTACAGAATTTTAAGAATCGGATTATTCTGTGCTCATCTCTGTTTTACAATTTTTGTATTATGTGTGACTATATGTTCATATCACATGTTTGTTGTGGAGGCTTGGGGCTGAAAAACTGCACTGAGAAAGAGAAACGGTTTTAGTCATATTAGTCATATTGTACTACGGTTATGGTACCTGCGTACATTTATAGTTCAGAGTTATTATAAGGGCATAGAAGATACAACCTGCATCTTATGGCTTGGACTTAATAAAGTAGCATGAAAGGATTCCGAGGATATATCATGTTAGAAATCTAAATGAGGTATATGTAATTTCGTATATTTAAATGTTATAGATTTTGTTGCATCTACATTTTGACCAGAGACAAGATTAATAGTAAAAATATGTTAGTTCCTCAAGTCTCTTGAGAAGCTTTAAACAAACTATGTCAAATGCAGATATATGAGCCATAAACCTTGTATCCTATTTCCGTTTGCTAAGACCACACAATCACTCATCAACAAGACAAGTTATAAATATTTTCTCTATTTACCTCTTACTAACCATTTCGAAGAATAATGAAATATTTTATAAATATTCTACTATAAACTTACCGTGTTTTCTGTAGTTGCAAGTGATAGGTTGTCTTACTGGTACAGACTGATTCTTAAGGATATTGGTTACTTGGTACAACTTGGAAGTGGGGTTGCTACAGCTTCTGCATACTTGGAGAACACCATGCTAATGATTCCATCCTGAATTACCCATTAGTGATTGCAACACTATTTTCTAAAATCATTTTATGCTAAATAAATGTAAAAAAACATGATTCATGTGGGGTGGTCTATAGTAGAGTTACTATATCTTAAACACTGCTTCTTGCATTGATTTGCAGTTTCTTGTTGACTTATTTATATGTAAATTTTATCAAATTTAAATGAGTATTTAAAGTGTTGTTAGGACTTGGTTTAGTGGAACAAGTCTTGAATTTTGGTGTGACTAATTCTATTGAAAACATGAATTGTTAGTTTCTTGATGAATTATCTAGGTACAAGAAGATAAATCCAATTAGAAGTTATTTTGCTTGCTTAAATAGCAATAATAACTCTTGACTTACAAAGTGAGAAATATATAAGTTCTATGAGAAAATGAAAATAAAATTTTGGTAGAATAGAAAGCGAATAAGCCAGAGTGGGAACATAATAATTATAATTTAATTGGCTATCTAATTCAACTAAAAAAGATAATTATTCATTTCAACTTAAAAGATAAATATTTAATAATAAATAAGATATATAAATAGTGTTAAGGGTGGCATAACTAATTTAATATTTAGAATTTGGATCAAATCAATTTTTCTAAAAATAATCAATCTGGATTTTATACAAAATTTTGAGGCCCGAGAATGGCGCAAGTCCGATTAGATATATGTACAAACTTAATTTTATTATTTTCGTTTCTTCAAAAATATGTACATGTGTTAAATTTGCTTTAAATATATTAAAGATGTGTAGAATTTTATGATTTAGAATTTTATACCAAAATATTTTAGTGTGAAAAATTGGATGAAAAATAAACTATCAAAAAAATTATTTCGATATTTCAAAATTCTGAATTTGAGTTAATCCAAGTTTTTTCACTTTACCAGAGGAGCAAAATTTTATAATAAAATATATGTTCAGAGAGCTTCGGGCCTTTTTAAATATGACTTTCTTAAGATCGAATCAGACGAGTTTTTCAATTTTTATGGTTTATATTCAACACTAAATATAATTTATTTTAATATATCTTTATCAATATTAAGTACCTTATTTAAAATATTGATTCGATAATAATTAGTCGATTTAGTTGTTATATAATTGGACTTTAAATTGGATCCTGGATAATTGTTCATTGTTTTTATCGAATTGTTTAAACTTATTTTTTTCTAAAATACTAGGTGTTGTGGGGAGGCCAAAAATAAAACAATTTTTTTCATATTCACTATATAACATATTTCTTATTCATTTATTAATGTTTTGTATTTTTTTAAAAAGACATATCAATATTCATTAATCTTGATATTACATATTTTATATAAGTTACTTTATATTCAATATTAAGTATTTAATTTGTACAATTTATTTTGCAAACATAAATATTTTTATTATGATTAATTAAGTTTTATTTTTTACAATATTGTATTTTCCTTGTAAATTTGAGTAAGTAGATTTGAGAATAATGTTTTTTTTATCATAACAATTTATGAGTTCATGTTCTTTATTTTATCCTTAAAATGACGTCTAAATAATGTGTTTAACATATTTTATTAGCAAGAAAATCATAAAAACTAATTTACACTAATTGATATCATTTCAATTTAAATAAATATTGACTTACTATCAATAATTCATATAAATTTCCAAAAATTGATTGTTCAACCGTGTTAGTTTAACAAGATAATATCATTCAACAAAATAAAATATACATGTTTAAATTATTTAATCTCCATTAATTTATTTTGTAACTTTTACCTAAAATTATGAAAAGCCCTTTATAATAGAAAAAAGTTAAATCATATAAATAAAATTTACTTTGTTAGAAATACACAACATTATGCAATTTTTTGTGAGCATAGTTTGTACTCTTGTAATGTATCATCCCAATTGTTCTTCTGGTCAAAACTTGCTTCAATTCTTCTTCTTGCTGTTCAAGGCTTGCTTCTTCTCAGAGTTTGTCACAATTATAGCACTTGACCTTTGACTTGTAATTTTCCTTGACTCCTTGCGATCATTTTTCCTTTAATTCCTCTTATCAGGGTAAAGTTCGAGTAACTACAGCCTTTCTTTCAAAAACATTTTTTTGAAGTCTATATAGCCCATATTTCTAAACTTTTTAACTAAAAGAGTATCAATTTGTAGGATATCTTCATCATTACCATGATCAATTTCAGTTCTTGAATAATTTTGTAAGTCATCACGAGTATTTGAGACTCAGTGTCAGACTATACAATCATGGCCTTTCATTTTGAAATGACTCTTTCTTTCAAATTTTCTCTTGTTTTTCCTCTACCCTCAAAGAAACATGTCTTGTCCCATTTCGTCTTACTTTTCTACTCCATGTGCGGTTCATTAGTTTCAGAATTCCATATATCTCAACTAGAGATGTATCTTCAAGATCATAGTTATCCCTTATTGGTATAACTTTCAAGTCACACTTTTGAGGGATTGCAAGAAGAACCTTCAAGTTTGAATGTGTGGATCATACTCTATGTCAACAAGTGACAAATCATTCAACAATTTCTCAAATATATCATAGATTTCAAACAAAGACTCATCAACTTTTGAGTCAAAGTGCTCATCGGTGATAGAGCATTGTCCTTCGAATCTTCTTGAAAGGCGTTGTGCTTTACACTTAACCACCAAAGTGTCTCAAATTTCCTTGATAGTTTTGCATCCAATAAACCTAGGGGAAATCACACTGTCTAGATTTTTATGCAAAAATGTCCGACTTTTGCCTTTTTTTCTTGACCATAATAGTAACAACCAATTTCATGGGCTAATGAGGTCCATCATAAATCCCTTCGAGTATTCATGATCTGTTACGTGCAGACATATAGTCTTCTCCACTTTACAAAAGGGTATTTATTAATTTTCAAGATTGGAAATTTGAGGGTTTCATATCTCCTCATATTGTTGTTGATTTGGTTTATGGCTAATGCTGACCGCACATTTTGTTGAGTTTCGTTATCTGCCATTAATGGTTATTTTCTGGATCTTAAAGTGATTTTATATAAACACCAAGATTTGATATCAATTTTTAGGCCTTTAATTACCTATAGGGGGTCAATATAATTATAACAATCAAATCCAATTATGTACTTAATAATGAATAATAGTTTTTATATTATTGAATATAAACTTATTACAAAATTCTCTAGCTCAACATGAGCAAATATCTTGAGAGCTTGTAGGTTATTGTATGATAAAATAAATTCACCAGTGTTAACCTAATTTATGCTTATATACTGCACACTTACACAATCAATATAAAGATAAAATCAATAAGGAATCCTAATACATATGCTATAATATCAAAAAAATACTAATATGAACAATGTTGATGAGAAGTATTCATCAATAAATAGTGATAAGGTCATTTTTGTTAAACTCTCATATGAAATACTAATGGAAAAAATGAGATAGTTATATACTAATATAATCATCTTTGACACCAATTTTTTTGAAGTTTTATAAGCCATTTTTTAACTATGTTTATGAGATTTAAGGTTTAAGAAATCAAATACCATTACTCAGCTATCATATCACACATTACTATTCTTATAGAGGAACTAAAATAAATTGGGGATATTTTGATAAAGTTTTTCGAGAAAACCTTACCATTTAGCAATATCATTATATATCATTAAGCGTCAAGGTGTGCTCGAATGATGATCCATTGGTACATCAAGCATTTTCTAGGTGTTGGTGATATTGATGACAAAGTTGTTCTCAGAGAAGGACAAGTTATTAATTTTTGATTATCTTGGAAAGTGTTTTTATATATTTCTACGATTTAACATAGCGTTATTATATGATTTTTTGTGCGAAAATTCACAACCGACAATATCTAATAGTGTTTATAATACATAAGTTGTATTACATAAAATGTGATATATTATGATTCTGGAAAACTACAATAATTATTGAATTCACTTTATATGTTGAAATATATCTGACCCACCTAACCCTCCTAAAAGAGTCTTATATATTATTTTTTATATATAAATAAGAAGTCATGAGTTGCTTACACAATGAGAGCCAAAAAGGTGAAACAAATTGAACAAGAGATTTTGTACTGCTTCCATTCAACTTTTATGTGGTCTGAGAGAATCACTTGATCTAATTATCGAGTAAAGACTTGATAACGTAATAGCAAGGCACACTCCCCTTGCAAAACAACTAGTTAAATGCTTTGTTCTTATACACAGCTTAAGCAAAACACTGAAAATACTTTTTGTTTGATTATGTATTCTTTGTGTGATGCATAGAAAGTAGAAACATGTTGAAACCTTTATTTGTAGATACAAGGTAAATATTACACACCAGTTCAGTTTATAGATGATTTAAGAATTACAAGTTTAATGATTTTAATTGTAGTCGATTTTTATTTCATCATCTAATTGCTTATAGAATTTTAAGAATCGGATTATTCTGTGCTCATCTGTTTTACAAATTTTGATATTGTGTGACTATATGTTCATATCACATGTTTGTTGTGGATTTGGTGTGGGGGGCTGGGGGCTGAAAAACTGCACGGAGAAAGATGAATGCTTTAGTCATATTAGTATATGTTAATAACGGTTATGGTACCTGCGTACATTGATAGTTCAGAAGTTATTATAAGGGCATAGAATGATACAACTGGATCTTATGGCTGGACTTAATAAAGTAGCATGAAAGAATTCGTGGATAGATCATGTTAGAAATCTAAATGAGGTATTGTAATTTCTTATATTCAATGTTATAGATTTTGTTGCATCTACATATTGACCAAAGACAAGATTAATAGTAAAATATGTTAGTTCTCAATTCTCTTTGAGAAGCTTTAACAAAACTATGTCAAATTCAATATGAGCCATAACCTTGTATCCTACTTCATTAGCTAAGACCACACAATCAATATAACCAAAAGTATAAATATTTTCTCTATTACTTTACTAGTCATTCGAGAGAACAATGAAATATTTATAAATATTCTACTATAAACTTACACGTGTTTTACTGTAGTTGCAAGTGATAGGTTGTCTTACTGGTATGGAGATGATCTTAGGATATGGGTTACTTGGTACAACTTGGAAGTGGGGTTGATGCTGAAATGCTGATTCTGATACTTGGGAACATCATGCTAATGATTCCATCCTGAATTACCCTTGTGATTGCAACAACATTTTCTAAATCATTTTATGCTAAATATATAAAAAACATATGCTTATTTGGGGTGTCTATATTAGAGTTACTATATCTTAAACACTGCTTGCATTGATTTGCGTTTCTTTGTTGATTTATTATATGTAAATTTATCAAATTTAAATGAGTATTTAAATGTTGTTAGGACTGGTTTTAGTGGAACAAGTCTTGAATTTTGGTGTGACCAATCTATTGAAAACATAAATGTTAGTTCTTGATGGTTACTAGGTACAAGAAGATAATCCAATTAGAAGTTATTTTGCTTGCTTAAATAGCAATAATAACTCTTGACTTACAAAGTGAGAAATATTATAGGTTCTATGAGCAAAAGAAATAAAATTTTGGTAGAATAGAAAGCGAATAAGCCACATTGGGAACATAATAATTATAATTTAATTGACTATTCTATTTCAACTAAAAAAGATATTGTTCATTTCAACTTAAAAGATAAATATTTAATAATTTAAATAAAAATAAATTAAATAGTGTTAAGGGTGGCTTAAATAATTTACATATTTAGAATTTGGATCAAATCAGTTTTTCTAAAAAAATAATGAATTTGGAATTTATACAAAATTTTGAGGCCCAAGAATGGCGCAAATTACAGCAGGTCCCAATTAGATATATGTAAAAACTTAATTTTATTATTTTCGTTTCTTCAAAAAATAATGTACATTTGTTAATTTGCTTTAAATATATTAAAGATGTGTAGAATTTTATCCGATTTAGATTTTATACAAAAATTTTAGTGTGAAAAATTGGATGAAAAATAAACTATCAAAAAATATTTCGATATTTTTAAAATTCCGAATTTGGGCTAATCCAAGTTTTTCTCTTTAGGGGAGAAGCAAAGTTTTATAATAAAATATATGTTGAATGCTTGGGCATTTTTAAAATGACTTTCTTAAGATCGAATCAGACGAGTTTTTCAAATTTTTATGGTTTATATTTACCACTAAATATAATGTATTTTATATATCATTTATCAATATTAAGTACCTTATTTACAAATATTGATTCAATAATAATAAGTCAATATAGTTGTTATATAATTGGACTTTAAATTGGATCCTCGATAATTGTTTAGTTTGGCTTTCTGCATGAGCAACAAAGTGTCCGATTTCATCACAATTATAGCACTTGATCTAATTTTCCCATACCTTGACTCGTTGCCATCATTCTTCCTTTAATTCCTCTTATCACGGTAAAGTTGGAGGAACTCCAGCCTTTTTTTCAAAAACATTTTTTTTAAAGTCTATAGACCATATTCTAAACTTTTTAACTAAAAGCATCAATTTGTAGGATATCTTCATCATTTCCATGATCAATTTCAGTTCCTAATAATTTAGTAAGTCATCATGAGTATTTGACTTAGTGTCAGACTATACAATGATGGCCTTTCATTTTGAAATGGCTCTTTCTTGCAAATTTCTCTCTTGTTTTTTCTCTATCCTGAGAGAAACATGTCCTGTCCCATTTGGTCTTACCTTTCTACTCCATCTCCAGTTCATTAGTTTTGAGAATTCTATATATCGACTAGAGATGTGTCTTCAAGATCATAGTTATCCCTTATTGATATAAATTTCAAGTCACACTTTTGAGGAAGTGCAAGAAGAACCTTCAAGTTTGAATCTGCTCAATCATACTCTATCTCAACAAGTCACAAATCATTCAACAATTTCTGAAATCTATCATAGATTTCAAAAAAGACTCATCAACTTTTGAGTCAAAGTGCTCATACTGGTGATTGAGTATTCTCCTTGGAATCTTTTTGATATCCGTTGTGCCTTACACTTAACCACTAAGTGTGTCAATAGTCATCTGGACTTTACATAAATGATATTCATTAATGTTTCAAGATTGGAAATTTGAGGGTTTCATATCTGCTCATATTGTTGTTGATTTGGTTTATGGGTAATGGCCGGTGACCGCACATTTAGTTGAGTTTCATTATCTGCTATTAATAATTATTTTCTGGATCTTAAAGTGATTTTATATAAACACCAAGCTTTGATATCAATTTTTAGGCCTTTAATTACCTATAGAGGGGGTCAATATAATTACAACAATCAAATCCAATTATGTACTCAATAATGAAGAATAGTTTTTACATTATTGAATAAAAACTTATTACAAAATTCCTAGCTCTACATGAGCAAATATCTTGAGAGCTTGTAGGTTATGCCTATATAAATAAATGCACAAGTGTTAACCTACTAGTGTTAACCTAATTTATGCTTCTATACTGCACACTTACACAACCAATATAAAGATAAAATCAATAAGGAATCCTAATACATATGCTATAATATCAAAAAAATACTAATATGAACAATATTGATGAGAAAGTATTCATCAATAAATAGTGATGAGGTCATTTTTTTAAACTCTCATATGAAATACTAATGGAAAAATGTGATAGTTATTTACTAATATCATCAACTTTTGACACCATTTTTTTGAAGTTTTATAAACCATTTTTTAATTTTCAGGAAATCAGAACTCAATTCCTACCACATGGGTAGGTTCCGCCTTTGGGCACAAATTGAGGTATGTTCTAGGATTTGATAAACATTGAATTTAAATTTTGATCTCCTTTTTTAATATTTTTTCTTGGAATTTGGTGATCTTATTATTTTTTTATATTTTCTTAAATATTTGCAAGAAATGTTTATTCAAATAACTAATTTGGATTAAAATTACTCAAAGAACTATAAAAAATGGTGAGTACAAAATATAAGTAATGTAATGACATTTAAATAATTTTAATTTATTTTGTAAGCATTAATTATTTGCGAAAACATATTTTCATTATTAAATTTTCTCAACTGAAGTTAGAAACTTATAATTTTCTGCTTAAATCATTACTTTGCATGATTATTAAAATATTTTTTAAGAAAAATATTTTCTAACACTATATATGGGTAGATTCAAATCATAACTAAAAAATTACAAAGTTGGTATGAAATTTAAGTAGTCATTTTCTACTATTTGTTATATAGAAAAAATGCTTATTGGGCCATAATAGTCATTTCATACCAAAGTCAATATAAATGATGAATTACCACTTAATTTATTTCTTAATTTATAAAATTAAGTCATTTTTAGTTAAGTTTTTTATAAAAATTCTTACCACTTAATTTATAGAATCTCATTTTATTTACAATACAAAATAAATTATATGTGCACAATTTTAATTTATATATATTTATTTTCACTAGAATTTAAATAGGTGTAGTTTGTTGTGTATATTTATAGTACGTGTTATGTGTATTTGAAAACTCAGTCAAACACACATGTTAACCTTTGTTTAAATTTTGATCACGTACCCACTAACCCTTTGAATCTGAGTATTAGTCATTTTATCTCTGTATAACATTTTCTCTTTTCAAGTACCTTCTATTTCCTATATTTTACTTATGTATTTTACATGTTTATTACATACTTCTATATATATATATATAATTAAATACATTTTTGTGAACTTATGTATGACTATTATAATTCACTTGTTATTAGTTTATTTTATTATTTAGTTCCATGGTTATGTGTATAACACTATAGTTTTTACTTAATTTAATCATTTATGTTTATTAAATGTTGATTATTATTTTTAGTAATAATCCCCATTTTTTTGTAAATATTTAATGCATAAATTTATGTTTATAATTACCTGTTTTGTGCATGCATAATAATTCATATGTTTATGTTAATATATGTTTGATTTAGATATGCATTTAGATTACTACACCAATTAAATATATGCTCATTTATTAAATTGATTATACTTATTTTGTATAATGATATTTTCACACGTAAGGTTATGAAAATTTTATACACCAATATTTATATTTTGTCCACTTGCATAATCATAAGAATATGTTACCTATTTTATTTATCTTTGTTATTTTATTTAAGGATTATATAGATAGTAAATTAAATGTACATCTATTTTATTCTGAATTTAAATAGTTTACATATATTTGATTTATTTTTATTATCTATAATGTATTTAAGTGTTGAGTTTTTTTTATTTGTCCGTACACTATTTTGAACTATTATATGAGATGGTCGTATTTATATGTCAATATTAATTTATTTTGTTACTTGTAGTGACATTTAATTATTATTATGGGTTAAGCTTTATAAAGTTAAAGTGTGGTTAGCTTAGTGGCATGTACATGTTAACATTATGATTATTATATGTCTAGGTTCATTTTGACAACATAATTTGGGAGATATTGCTATTAACCTAAGTTAACTCTTCACACTTTATTTATTTTAAAATCTTTTAAATATTTTTGCATTCCTTTTGTTTTAAAATTTATGGATCAAGTACGTGTTTTACAAATAAGAATACAAGTGAGCTTTGAGCTTAAGCAATTAGTAATTGCGTATAGTTCCGGAACTAGTCTTTGATACCTTACTAGCTAGTGCTACTTATGATGCCTTCGGGAGCGCACACTCTATCATACCTTAGTAAGGGGCGCATTATTGACAGAAATTATGAACTTTTGATACTGTGTCACCAGGTATTTGTGGCCTTAATTTTATATCTTATGTCATATGGATTTTGGAAAATGATTTTTGTTTTATAAAATTATGATACTTGATCCACTAGTGTAGAAATGTTTTCTTGCTGGGCTCTTGGCTCATTACTCACAATTTTTCATGTGCTTTGCTTTTGCGACATCTTAAAGGTGGATGCTTTGGAACAATATTTTAGTGATTATGTTTTATTGTAGCTGAGCTGCGTCTCCCAAGATTTGCTTTATTTTCAGCTTAGATGATTTTATTTCTGTGTGGGATTTTAGAATTTTATGAAAAACTAGAACTTATTCTTATTATGGATTTAATTTGGAGTTTTAGGTGAATATTTAAGTATAACTATTTTCTGAAAAGTTGGGGTATTACAAATTTCACTTTCTGAATAATTTTGTAAGCCATCATGAGTATTTGAGACTCAGTGTCAGACTATAAAATTATGGCCTTTCATTTTGAAATGGCTATTTCTTGCAAATTTCTCTCTTGTTTTTCCTCTTCCGTGAGAGAAACATGTCTTGTAGCATTTCGTCTTACTTTTCTACTCCATCCCGGGTCATTAGTTTTCAGAATTCCATATATCTTAACTAGGATGTGTCTTCAAGATCATAATTATCCTTATTGATATAACTTTCAAGTCACACTTTTGAGGAAGTGCAAGAAAAACCTTCAAGTTTGAATGTGCCGGATCATACTCTATGTCAACAAGTGACAAATCATTCAACAATTTATGAAATCTATCATAGATTTCAAACAAAGACTCATCAACTTTTGAGTCAAAGTGCTCATACTGGTGATTGAGTATTGTCCTTCGAATCTTCTTCATAGCCCTTGTGCCTTACACTTAACCACCAAGGTTCCGCCTTTGGACAAAAGTTGAGGTATGTTCTGAGATTTGACAAACTTTGAATTTAAATTTTGATCTCCTTTTTTAATAGTTTTTCTCTGAATTTGGTGATCTTATTAGTTTTTTATATTTTCTTAAAATATTTGCAAGAAAAAATGTTTATTCAAATAACTGATTTGGATTAAAATTACTCAAAGAACTATAAAAATGGGGAGTACAAAATATAAGTAATGTAAATGATAATAGTCATTTCATACCAAAGTCAATATAAATGATGAATTACTTAAAATCTTAGGCCAAACTTAGTAGAATATACTTCATCCTATAATACACTTTTTTGAACTTTGTTCATGTAAAATTAATAATTTTACATATCTTTTTAAAATAAATATTTTTTTGAATTAAAGTTTAATATTAATTTTATTCAAAGAAGAAATTCTAGAAGTAATTTTTGTACGTATCCTCTTTATTCATCTTAAAAAATGGAATTATATTTTGGTACATATTTGACAAAATAATGTTCTTTTTGCATTTCATACCCACCTTGTGAAAAGACCCAAAATTTGTTGGAAAACTTGTATATTGAAAATTTTGAGTTACAAAACAAGTTTATAAATATAACATTGTTTTAATAATAAATTTTTATTAAAATTGAAAATATTAAAAATATTCATTATAATTATGTTAAAGTACATATGGTCAAGTCAAACAACTTTTATACTTAGACACTATCAGTGGATTTCTTATTCAATTTCTTCCCAATTTAGATTTTTCCCAATCAACAGTAAATGATATGGTATATGTAGTGTTACCCACAATATATTGTCATTTTACATGTTCAAATCAAATTGACTAAGAATAAATAAAAATCAACAATCATATTATTGTTCATTTAAATTCCTATGTTTAAATAAACATAGCAATTAGTAAATATTTTTAAAAATTGTATTGTCAAAAATTTGGTATGCTATCTTATACCTCTAGAAATTTAATTTGATTAAATATTGTCATGGTAATATTAATTTTTACATGACCAATAATATCTGAATTATTATTGTGAGAGGTTTGTAAGACTTGAATGTATGATAGTAGTACTTCTATTATTCTTATTACGGTTGTAGTAGTACAAATATTATTGTTTGTTGAGGTGAGTAGGGAATTAATAGATAATTTCACTAAATAAAATTTAAATTTTCGAGAAAATATCATTTTTAGTTAAGTTTTTTATACAAGTGCCTTCCCTTTCTCTTCCATCATATACCGTGTAAGGTTTCTTTGTTATACTTTAACTTTTACCATGCCAATAATATTATTAATATAAATGAAGATAGTACAAGTGGATCTATGTGGGGTGTGTTTTTTTTCCCTAATGTATATGACAAACAACTCAAATTAGTCTTTGTTGACCTAATAAAACATGAAATTTACTTATATTTGGAGTTTCCCATCTCACGAAGCCTCGTCACTTTTTAACTTCATTTCACAACACACATGGTTGAAAATGAGATTTCTTACTTATAGAGATGTAGGCTTTGTTTGGGAAATTTTATAGTGTTAGAAGAACTTATAGTTTCAATACATGAATAGGTAGGGTCACCATTTTCAGCCTCACTAGAACCCGTTGCTTAGTAACTTCTATAGATCCGTAACTATTTGAAAAGTATAGAGTTATGGTTTTTCTTTAATCCAGTAGTAATATTGTTGGCGGTGTCACTGGTGATGGTAATTTTACTAATCCAATTGGTGGCACTAGTAGTCGTAATCTTACGAGTGGAATTGGTGGTGGGATTGTTGGTGGTGAAGTTCGTGCTAACTTAAAAAGTATCATTGGTGGTAACTTTAATAATGGCATAAGTGGTAGTAGCATTACTGGTATAATGGGTAGTTTTAAAAGTGGGATTGGTGGCAGCATAGCATCTTTAGTGGTTACATTGGTGGTACCAGAAACGATAATATTTGTAGTGGATTTGCTGGCATTGATGGTGCCATTGGTCTGGGTGCTCTTATTAGTGCAATTGGTGGCATTGAAAGCGGTAATCTTTGCAGGAGAATTGGTGGTGGTATTATTGGTGTTGGTGTTGAAGTTCGTGCTAGCTTAAGCAGTTCCATTTATGGCAAGTTTAATTATGGTATTACAGGTGGTAGCTTTGATGTTATATTGGTTAGTCTTATTAGTGGCATTGGTGGTGGCATTGGTGGTGGCATTGGTGGTAGCTTAGTGGTCGTATTGGTAGCTTAGTGGTGGTATTATTGGTGTTGGTGTTGAAGTTCGTGCTAGCTTAAGCAGTTCCATTTATGGCCAGTTTAATTATGGTATTACAGGTGGTAGCATTGATGTTATATTGGTTAGTCTTAGTAGTGGCAATTTATGGTAGCATTGTTGGTAGCTTTAGTGGTAGTACTGGTTGTATATTAGGTAATATTAGTAGTTTATTTAGCTTCAGAGATGGTGGTTGTGACGCCCTCAAAACCCGAGTCAGAAGTTTTGGGTTCACAACACACATATTATATAAACCTGTATATGAAATATTATATGCAATTACCCTTATTTACGCAACCACGGATCACAACAGGTTAACTTATTACGTCATACCAAATCCCAACTAGTTTAACTTACAACTGAAAATGAAATCATTCTTACAAACTTGCATAACTCAAACTAGCTCGTTCCAACTTAACCCGGAATCCAAGGTCGCATACTGGACTGGGGATCCTCGTTACCAATAATTTCCATTTTAACTGTAGAATGACTTAAATAGATTCACAAGGTGAGCTAACTAGCTAGCAAATTATAATAACAATAACTGGGTGTTAACAATGATCAATTGAAATGATTCATAGGAATCAAGTTCCTTGTTAAGCAAATTATTAGAATTGGATATTCATTTTTAAATTTAAAACCAAGGTTAGGCTGCAGATCAGTGACCACTAACCCGATTAAGGCACATAGCTCTGTTCTCTATACTGTAACCAAGGCACACATTGGCCTAATATGACCACCAATCAGGTCTGACCACGAATATGTTCCATATTTAGAAACCTATCCAATTCTATAACAATTCAACATGATAAATATTGTAATTCAATAAAACAGAATCATAATTAACATTGATAAAACATTTATTTCAGAGCATAAAGGAATTCATAAATATAACGAGAGTATATCAGGGTATGTATGAGGAATAACTTCCAGCCTATAGGAGAATCAGGTATTAGATGAATAATGGCTATACAAGGTTTAGTTCACTATACCATAGAATTGCTTTCGGAACCAGATTTTTAAAACTATCCAAAAAACATTGCTGTTGAAAGGTGATTTCATGTCTATTGCAAGGGATTTTAAAACATGGCAGCTGAATCAACAGAATTTCGCGGTCGTTATAAATACATGTTATTGCAATACATTATATAATTGTTACAATAGATCAGAGATTTGGGCCCAAAAGTTAGGCGGTCTTGTTCAAAACTTGTGAGCGGGCTTGCTGAAATTGTTTTCCCGGCTATAAATTAAATAATATAAAAAACACAGACTGTCAAACAATCTCCACTGCGGCGAAAGATTAAATCTTTGCTGAAATTTTAAGGTATCACTTGTCATTGTAAAAGTAGAATTTGTATTTTGGACTTTTTGTTTGCTCCATGTTCTGATAGTTTGTTAATCTTTATAGAATGAAGTACTATAAAGAAGAAATTCAATACTTTCAGATGCTTTAATATATATTGACTCGTTAAATAAAAAACTTGTGTCCAATCGCCTAGGTCATATAAAGGTGTTTGTATAATTGTCTATTAAGAATCAATTAAGCAAGTGTTATTATAATTCACATCTTATAATTTTTTTTACTGGATTCATTTTAGAAAAAGATAAAAGAAAATTGTGAGAAGATGACCCGAGCTACGGGAAGTGAGAATAATTGTGTTGAAAGAAGAGATACCACAAGTGTCGATAACAAGAATAGTTCAAGGACGGAGAGGCGATATGTTATTAATAAAATAACGAAGAAAATGACATCTATAGTATTGGTGGAGGACATTGCTCTGCAACTATGACCTTGCTACCTACTACAGGGAAATGTATCAAGTTAGAAAAAGTGGAAAGGTTGCCATCTTTTATAACATGGATTCCCTTGGATAGGTAAAACATTTTGTGCTCTTTTTTGAAAACTCCTTATCATTTGGTGATAAGGAATTAAATTAAATTTCAATCTGAGATTCTCAGATTGTTATTTACGAATCCCGGTACCTGACTTTCTCTTTGCAGGGTGGTTTCTCCACAAACTTGGATCAAATCGACTCATCAAAAAAGCATCTTCTGCTCATGGTAAAATATCAGTCTAGAGGAACATCTCGATTTGGTCGCTTTGGCTTTCGCTCATAGTTATAAACAAAAATACCGAAACCACGACAAGACAAACAGGTATATTGTAATTATGGGACATGCATATATGATATTCCTTGTTATGGCCTCCACATCTATATGTCTTCCACTATGATTTAGTTGGATAGTACACACACATATGTTTTTTCCTATGGCTTTACATGGTTTTATTTCTGCTCGGGTAAGTTGTTTAAATTTATGTCAAATTTAACGTTTTGTTTGATATATGGTTATTTGATTAAGGTCGTGTCAAATTTTACCCTTTTTGCAAACTTTTTTTAATTATTATTTCACAATCACTAGGTCATAGTACCTATTAGGGAGGAGGAACGTAAGAATGTAGTCTTGTTCATGCATCAATACAAGTCACTAGATCCACATGGGTCGAACCCGGCTTTTTTCAAACGTATTGAAATATTTTTAAAACATATGTTTTCTATTTTGTCAGATTTTCTTTGATACACGACATGGGCCAAGGGAACTAAATCATAGGCTTGTATGTCTTATTCCTAAGGTTAAACAACTAAAACATATGGCAGATCTTCGCCCTATCTATTTTTATAATGTTTTGATGCGCATACTGTCGAAGGTGGTGGTGAATAAGTTCAAACTATGTTTAATATAGACAGTGTCTAACAAATAGAGCGCTTTTAATGAAGGGAGGCTATAAGCTCATAATACAATGATTGCATTTGAAGTCACAAGGGAAAAAGGGTGTGGCTGGGTTAAGAATTGATATTTTAAGGCATAAGATAGGTTGGAATGGAGATTTATTGATATAACGATTAAACTTCTCTTTTACAACTTAAAAAACTTTGGTACACTTTATTTTCTCCTTTTTACCATGTACCAGATTCAAGTATCCGACACTAGAACTCAATTTGTTAATTATATAGATAAAAAGGATTTTAACATAGAATTGATTTGTTGAGAAATATGTATAAGTAAAACTAAATTGAACACAATGTGTCTCTCTAATTAATAACCACTCTTTAATTTTGATCAAATTTCTCCATTGCAAAGTACTACATTATAAAAAATTAGAGCCTCCATGTATTCAGACATACATGTATACAACACTCTATAATCCACCAGAATACCAGGAAGATTGTAATGTATCTATCATCTCTACTATTTTCTTATTTATTTTAAATTTAGATTAATTTTAATTTCCATATTGTTAACCATGTTTATTAGATTTAAGGTTTAAGAAATCAAATACCATTACTCAACTATCATATCACACATTACCATTCTCTTATAGAGGAACTTAAATAAATTGGGGATATTTTGATAAAGTTTTTGGAGAAAACCTTACCATTTAGCCATATCATTATATTCATTAAGCGTCAAGGTCTGCTCCAAAGAATGATGATCCATTGGTACATCAAGCATTTTCTTGGTATTTGTGATATTGATGACAAAGTTGTTCTGAAAGAACGGAAAGTTATTAAGTTTTGATTATCTTAGAAAGTGTTTTATATATTTCTACGAGATTACATAGCGTTATTATATATTTTATGTGCAAAATTTCAGAAGCGACAATATGTGATAGTGGCTATAATACATATTGTATTACACAAATGTGATAATATATTCTTAATTCTAGCAAACTACAATATTATTGAATTCACTTTATATGTTGAAAATATATCTGACCCTCCTAACCCTCCTAAAATAGAGTCTTATATATTATTTTTTATATAAACAAGAAGTCATGAGTTGCTTATGTAATGAGAGCCAAAAAGGTGAAACAAATTGAACACGAGATTTTGTACTCGTTCCATTCAAACTTTTATCTGGTCTCAGGCATCACTTCATCTAATATTTGAGGAAAGACTTGATAACCTGATAGCAAGGCACACTCCCCTTGCAACAACAACAAGTTCAATGCTTTATTCTTATATGCAGCTTAAGCAAAACACTCAAAATATTTTTTGTTGATTATGTATTCTTTGTGAGATGCATAGAAAGTAGAAACATGTTGAAACCATTATTTGTAGATACAATGTAAATATTACAAACTAGTTCAGTTTATAGATGATTTAAGAATTACAAGTGCAATAATTTTAATTGTAGTCGATTTTTATTTCATCATCTAATTGCTTACAGAATTTTAAGAATCGGATTATTCTGTGCTCATCTCTGTTTTACATTTTTGGATATTGTGTGACTATATGTTCATATCACAAGTTTGTTGTGGAGGCCTGAGGGCTGAAAAACTGCAGTGAGAAAGATGAACAGTTTAGTCATATTAGTCATATTGTTACTGCGGTTATGGTACGTGCGTACATTGATAGTTGAGAAGTTATTAGAAGGGCATAGAATGATACAACTGATCTTATGGCTTGACTTAATAAAGTAGCATGAAAGGATTCGAGGATAGATCATGTGAGAAATCTAAATGAGGTATATTGTCATTCTTATATTCAACGTTATAGATTTTGTTGCCTCTACGTATTGACCAGAGACAAGATTAATAGTAAAATATGTTAGTTGCTCAATTCTCTTTGATAATCTTTAACAAAACTATGTCAAATTCATAATATGAGCCATAACCTTGTATCCTACTTCCTTTTGCTAAGACCATACAATCACTCATAAACGAGACAAGTTATAAATATTTTCTCTCTATTTACCTCTTACTAGCCATTTCGAAAAACAATGAAATATTTACAAATATTTTACTATAAACTTACGGGTATTTTTTGTAGTTGCAAGTGATAGGGTCTTACTGGTATGGAGATGATTCTTAAGGATGTTGGTTACTTGGTACAACTTGGAAGTGGGGTTGCTCTGCTTCTGCATACATGGAGAACAACATGCCAATGATTCCATCCTTTGAATACCCCAATAGTGATTACAACAACTATTACTATTTCTAAATCATTTTATGCTAAATACTATGTAAAAAACATGTTCCATGTCGGTGGTCTACACTAGACTTACTATATCTTAAACACTGCTTCTTGCATTGATTTGCATGTTTCTTTGTTGACTTATTTTATGTAAATTTTATCAAATTTAAATGAGTATTTAAAGTGTTGTTAGGACTTGATTTTAGTGGAACAAGTCTTGAATTTTGGTGTGACTAATTCTATTAAAAACATGAATTGTTAGTTTCTTTATGGATTATCTAGGTACAAGAAGATAAATCCAATTAGAAGTTATTTTTCTTGCTTAAATACCAATAACTCTTTACTTACAAAGTGAGAAATATTATAGGTTCTATTAGCAAACAAAATAAAATTTTGGTAGAATACAAAGCCAATAAGCCAACATAATAATTATAATTAAATTGACTAATTTATTTCAACTAAAAATGATAAATGTTCATTTCAACATAAAAGATAAATATTTAATAATTTAAATATAGATAATTAAATAGTGTTAAGGGTGGCTTAATTATTTACATATTTAGAATTTGGATCAAATCAATTTTTCTAAAAAAATAATGAATTTGGATTTTATACAAAATTTTGAGGCCGAAGAATGGCGCAAATTACAGCACTTCCGAATTAGATATATGTAAAAAACTTAATTTTATTACTTTTATTTCTTCGAAAAATAATGTACATTTGTTAAATTTTCTTTAAATATATTAAAGATGTGTAGAATTTTTTCCGATTTAGAATTTTATCCCAAAATATTTTAGTATAAAAAATTGGATGAAAAATAAAACTATCAAAAAAATTATTTCTATATTTTTAAAATTTTGAATTTGAATAAATCCAAGTTTTTTCTCTTTTGGAGAGAATCAAATTTTTATAATAAATATATGTTCATGCAGCTTCGGGCCTTTTTAAATATGACTTTCTTAAGATCGAATCAGATGAGTTTTTCAAATTTTTTATGGTTTATATTTAATACTAAATATAACGTGTTTTTATATATCATTTATCAATATTAAGTACCTTATTTACAAATATTGATTCAATAATAATTAGTCCTTTTAGTTGTTATATAATTGGACTTTAAATTGGATCCTCGATAATTGTTCATTGTTTTTATTGAATTGTTTAAATTTATATTTTTTGTAAAATACTAGGTGTTGTTGGGAGGCGATAAAGATAAAATAATTTTTTTTCATATTCAGTATATAACATATTTTCTTATTCATTTATTAATGTAGTGTATTTTTTAGAAAAGACATATCATATATAAAGATAAATTAAATTGTGTTAAGGGTGGCGTAATTAATTTAAATATTTAGAATTTGGATCAAATCAATTTTTCTAAAAAAATAATGAATCTGGATTTTATACAAAATTTTGAGGCCCAAGAATGGCACAAATTACGGCACGTCCGAATTAGATATATGTAAAAACTTAATTTTATTACTTTTCGTTTCTTCGAAAAATAATGTACATTTGTTTAATTTTTTAAATATATTAAAGATGTGTAGAATTTTATCCGATTTAGAATTTTATCCCAAAATATTTTAGTGTAAAAAATTGGATGAAAAATAAAACTATCAAAACAATTATTTCGATATTTTTAAAATTCCGAATTTGAGTTAATCCAAGTTTTTTCTCTTTAGGAGAGAAGCAAAATTTATAATAAAATATATGCTGAGACAGCTTCTAGCCTTTTTAAATATGACTTTCTTAAGATCGAATCAGACCAGTTTTTCAAATTTTTTATGGTTTATATTTAACTCTAAATATAATGTATTTTTATATATCATTTATCAATATTAAGTACCTTATTTACAAATATTGATTCAATAATAATTAGTCGATTTAGTTGTTATATAATTGGACTTTAAATTGGATCCTCGATAATTGTTCATTGTTTTTATCGAATTGTTTAAACTTATATTTTTTGTAAAATACTACGTGTTGTTGGGAGGCGATAAAGATAAAATATTTTTTTTTCATATTCAGTATTACATATTTCTTATTCATATTAATATTGTGTATTTTTTTAGAAAAGACATATCAATATTCATTAATCTTGACATTTACATATTTTATATAAGTTACTTTATAATTCATGATTAAGTATTTAATTTGTTCAATTTATTTTGCAATCCTAAATATGTTTTTGATGATTATTTAAGTTTTATTTTTTACAATATTGTATTTTCCTTGTAAATTTGAGTAAGTGGATTTGAGAATAATGTGTTTGTTTTTATCATAACAATTTATGAGTTCATGTTCTTTATTTTATCATTAAAATGACGTCTCAATAATGTGTTTAACATATTTTTTTAGCAAGAAAATCATAAAAACTAATTTACACTATTCATATCATTTCAATTTAAATAAATATTGACTTTATTATGAATAATTCATATAAATTTCCAAAAGTTGATTGTTCAACAGTCTTAGTTTAACAAGATAATATCATTCAACAAAATAATATACATATTTAAATTATTTAATCTCCATTAATTTATTTTGTAACTTTTACCTAAAATTAAGAAAAACCCTTTATAATAGAAAAAAGTTAAATCATATATAATAAAATTTACTTTGTTAGAAATACACATCATTATGCAATTTTTGTGAGCATAGTTTGTACTCTTGTAATGTATCATCCCAATTGTTCTTCTGGTCAAAACTTGCTTCAATTCTTCTTCTTGCTGATCAAGACTTGCTTCTTCTCAACGTTTGGCTTTCTGAATGAGCAGCAAAGTGTTAGACTTCATCACAATTATAGCACTTGATCTTCGACTTGTAATTTTCCCATACCTTGACTCCTTGGGATCATTCTTCCTTTAATTCCTCTTATTAGGGTAATGTTTGAGGGACTAGAGCCTTTTTTTCAAAAGCATTTTTTTAGAAGTCTATATAGCCGTATTTCTAAACTTTTTAACTAAAAGAGCATCAATTTGTAGGATATCTTCATAATTACCATGATCAATTTCAGTTCCTGAATAATTTTGTAAGTCATCATGAGTATTTGAGACTTAGTGTCAGACTATACAATCATGGCCTTTCATTTTGAAATGGTTATTTCTTGCAAATTTCTCTCTTGTTTTTCCTCTACCCTGAGAGAAACATGTCTTGTCCCATTTCGTCTTACTTTTCTACTCCATCTCCAGTTCATTAGTTTTCAGAATTCGATATATCTCAACTAGAGATGTGTCTTCAAGATCATAATTATCCCTTATTCATATAACTTTCAGTCACACTTTTGAGGAAGTGCAAGAAGAACCTTCAAGTTTGAATATGCTGGATCATACTCTATGTCAACAAGTGACAAAATTCAACAATTTCTAAATCTATAATAGATTTCAAACAAAGTCTTATCATGTTTTGAGTCAAAGTGCTCATACTGGTGATTGAGTATTGTCCTTCGAATCTTCTTGATAGCGGTTGTTTTTGCATCCAATAAACCTAGGGACATCACACTGTCTAGATTGTTATGCAAAATTGTGCGACTTTTGCATTTTTTTCTTACCACGAATAGCAACAACCCATCTAATCCCTTCCAGTATTCACCATCTGTTACCTGCAGACACTCATCTGGACTTTACAGAAATGATATTCATTAATTTTCCAGATTGGAAATTTGAGGGTTTCATATCTGCTCATATTGTTGTTGATTTGGTTTATGGTTAATGGTGACCGCACATTTTGTTGAGTTTCATTATCTGCCATTAATGATTATTTTTTGCATCTTAAAGTGATTTTATATAAACACCAAGCTTTGATATCAATTTTTAGGCCTTTAATTACCTATAGAGGGGGTCAATATAATTATAACAATTAAATCCAATTATGTACTCAATAATGAAGAATAGTTTTTTATTATTGAATAAAAATTATTACAAAATTCTCTAGGTGAACATGAGCAAATATCTTGAGAGATTGTAGGTTATATGTATGATAAAATAAATGCAACAGTGTTAACCTACTAGTGACTTACACAATCAATATAAATATAAAATCAATAAAGAATCCTAAAACATATGCTATAATATCAAAAAATTACTAATATGAACAATGTTGATGAGAAGTATTCATCAATAAATAGTGATGAGGTCATTTTTATTAAACACTCATATGAAATACTGATGGAAAAAATGTGATAGTTATTTACTAATATCATCAACTTTTCACACCAAATTTTTTGAAGTTTTATAAACCATTTTTTAATTTTCAGGAACTCAATTCCCACCTACATCGGTAGGTTCCCCCTTTGGACAAAAATTGAGGTATGTTGTGGGATTTGACAAACTTTGAATTTAAATTTTGATCTCCTTTTTTAATAGTTTTTCTTAGAATTTGGTGATTTTATTATTTTTTTTATTTTCTTAAAATATTTGCAAGAAAAGAAATGTTTATTCAAATAACTAATTTGGATTAAAATTACTCAAAGAACTATAAAAAATGGTGAGTACAAAATATAAGTAATGTAAATGATATTTAAATAATTTTAATATATTTTTGTAAGCATTAATTATTTGTCGAAAACATATTTTCATTATAAAATTTTCTCAACTGAAGTTAGAAACTTATAATTTTCTACTTAAATGATTACTTTATATGATTATTAAAATATTTTTTTAAAAAATATATTTTCTAACACTAATATAACCGGTAGATTCAAATCATAACAAAAAATTACAAAGTTGGTATGAAATTTAACTAGTCATTTTTTACTATTTGTTATATAGAAAAAAATGCTTATTGGGCCATAATAGTCATTTCATACCAAAATCAATATAAATGATGAATTACATAAAATCTTAGGCCAAACTTAGTAGAATATACATGTTTTTTGAACTTTGTTCATGTAAAATTAATAATTTTACATATCTTTTTAAAATAATTATTTTTTTGAATTAAAGTTTAATATTAATAATTTTTCAAAAAAGGAAATTCTAGAAGTAATTTTTATACGTATCCTCTTTATTCATCTTAAAAAATAATGGAATTATATTTTGGTACACATTTCTTTGCATTTCATACCCACCTTGTGAAAAGACCCAAAATTTGTTGGAAAACTTGTCTATTGAAAATTTTGAGTTACAAAAGAAGTTTATAAATATAAGCATTGTTTTAATTAATAATTTTTTATTAAAATTGACAATATTGAAAATATTCATTATAATTATGTTAAAGTACAGATGGTCAAGTCAAACAACTTATATACTTAGACACTATGAGCTGCATTTCTCATTCAATTTCTTCCCAATTTAGATTTTTCCCAATCAACCGGTGAATGAATATGGTATATGTAGTGTTACCCACAATATATTGTCATTTTACATGTTCAAATCAAATTGAATAAGAATAAAATAAAAATCAACAATCATATTATCATTCATATTAATTCCTATGTTTTAATAAAATAGCAATTAGTAAATATTTTTAAAATTGTATCATTTTTCCTATACGTATGACTTGTTTGTCGAAAATTTGGTATGCTACCTTATACCTCTAGAAATTTAATTTGATTAAATGTTGTCATGGTAATATTAATTTTAACATGACCAATAATATCTCAATTATTGTGAGAGGTTTTTAAGACTTGAATGTATGATAGTAGTACTTCTATTATACTTAGTTAGGGGGTCAGTAGGGAATTTATATATAATTTCACTAAATAAAATTTAAAATTTTCTAGAAAATGTCATTTTTAGTTAATTTTTTTATACAATGCTTACCACTTAATTTATAGAATCTCATTTTATTTACAATACAAAAAATTAGAGTAATGCTTGTGTACTTATGGTTGTAAATCAACATCCATTTAGTTTATATAATACATGGAGCAGACTTTGTTAAATTATTTTTTATAAAAAAAGAAAAAATTTGAATTTGTAATAAGAAATTCATAGTAAGATAAAAAACAATTTAAACTAAATTGTGCCCATTGAAACCAGGATATACAATTGGGCCTGCAAATATAACATATTAAAAAGGTAGGTAAAACCCTAATATGAGCACATGCCGCCTTACAAACAAAATGAATTTGTACATGGTCATGAAATAGGGTTTTGGAGTTATTTGTATTTTCTATAAAAGAGTGTTTTGGTGCTGTAAGGTTAAACATCTCCAAATGAATTGGTGGAGGACTAAGTGGATAAGGTTTACTGGTTATCATGAATTGATGTTGTTTAACAAAATTAACGTAATAATTTATTTCCCTGTTTCTTCATTTTCTTTTCATATGTGTTATTTGCATAAACTTTTGGTAGAAATCAAACACTAAAATAAGTATCCCATTTTACTTGTCTATATGTATGTAGATTTACATAAAATGTCACTTGTATTTATTTTTACATGACCTCTATGTCAAGAATTATCCATTCAAGATTATATGTCAAGGTTAGAAAAAAAATCAGTTACATTTGTATTAATTTTTTTTTGTTCTTCATAAATAATCAAGTACAAGGTATATGAAAAAATGAAAATTTATAGAAAAGAAGCCCACTTATTATTTATATTCTATGTTCATATTTGTTGAATTATACTACTAAATTTATTTTATGCTTATGTATGACCTTACTTTAGAGATATTTTCACAGGAATTATATTTTTCTTGCTACTTGCAACAAGTTCTAAAAAATGAAGAAAATGCTCCAAGTGCCTTCCCTTTCTCCTATTCATCAATGTACCGTGTAAGGTTTCTTTGTTATTTTTTAACTTTTACCATGCCAATATATATTATAAATATAAATACACATAGTACAAGTGGATCTATGTGCCGTGTGTTTTTTATTTTTTAATGTATATATGACAAACAACTCTAAATTACTCTTTGTTGACCTAATAACACATGAAGTTTAAGTTATTAGGAGTTTCCCATCTCACCAAGCCCCATCACTCTTTAACTTCATTTCACAACACACATGGTTGAAAATGAGATTTCTTACTTGATAGAGATGTAGGCTTTGTTTTGGAAATTTTTTAGTGTTTGAAGAAATTATATTTTCAATACATGAATACGTAGGGTCACCATTTTCAGTCTCACTAGAACCCGTTGCTTAGTAACTTCTATTGATCCATAACTATTTGAAAAGTATAGAGTTATGGTTTTTCTTTAATCCAGTAGTAATATTGTTGGCGGTGTTACTGGTGGTGGTAATTTTACTAGTCCAATTTGTGGCACTAGTAGTTGTAATCTTAGGAGTAAAATTTGTGGTGGGATTGTTTGTGGTGAAGTTTGTGCTAACTTAAGGTGTATCATTGGTGGTAACTTTAATAATGGCATGAGTGTTAGTAGCATTGGTGGTATATTGGGTAGTTTTAATAGTGGGATTAGTGGCAGCATGACTAGCATCTTTAGTGGTTATATTGGTGGTACAAGAAATGATAATATTAGTATTGGATTTGCTGGAATTGATGGTGCCATTGGTCTTGGAGCTCTTATTTGTGCAATTGGTGGCATTGAAAGGGTAATCTTTGCTGGAGAATTGGTGGTGGTATTATTGGTGTTGGTGTTGAAGTTCGTGCTAGCTTAAGCAGTTCCATCCATGGCCAGTTAGCATTGATGTTATATTGGTTAGTCTTAGTAGTGGCATTGGTGTTGGAATTGGTGGTAGATTAGTGATCGTATTGGTGGGGGAATGGCTAGTTGCCATTGTGGTAGCATTGGTGTTATATTGGTTAGTCTTATTAGTGGTAATTTATGGTAGCATTGTGGTAGCTTTAGTGGTAGCACTGGTTGTATATTAGGTTACATTAGTAGTTGATTTAGCTTCGGAGATGGTGGTTGTGACGCCCTCCGAACCCGGGTCAGAAGTTTGGGGTTCACAACACACATATTATATAAACCTGTATATGAAATATTATATACAATTATCCTTATTTACGCAACCACGGATCCCAACAGGTGAAAGTATGAAAACCAACCACAACCTTGACTTTTATTACGTCATATCAAATCCCAACTAGTTTAACTTACAACTGAAAATGAAATCATTCTTACAAACTTGCATAACTCAAACTAGCTCGATCCAACTCAACCGGGAATCCTAGATCGCATACTGGACTGGGGATCCTCGTTACCAACAATTTCCATTTTAACTGTAGAATGACCTAAACAGATTCACACGGGTGAGCTAACTAGCTCAGCAAGTTATAATAACAATAACTGGGTGTAAACAATGATCAATTGAAATGATTCATAGGAATCTAGTTCCTTGTTAAGCAATTGTTAGAATTGGATATTTATTTAAGTTTAAAACCAAGGTTAGGCTGCTGATAAGTGACACACTAACCCCGATCAAGGCACACAACTCTGTCTCTATACCGGATCCAAGGCACACATTGGCCTAATATGACCACCAATCTGGTCTGAACACGAATCTGTTCCATATTTATAAATCTATCCAATTCTATAACAATTCAACATGATAAATATTATAATTCAATAAAACAGAATCATAATTAACAATGATAAAACATTTATTTCAGAGTATAATGCAATTCATAAATATCACCAGGGTATATCAGGGTATGTACGAGGAATAGCTTCCAGCCTGTAGGAGAATCAGGTATTAGATGAATAATGGTTATACAAGGTTTAGTTCACTATACCATATAATTTCTTTTGCAACCAGATTTTTAAAAACTGTCTAAAAAACGTTGCTGTTGAAAGGTGATTTCACGTCTATTGCAAGGGATTTTAAAAACATTGCAACTGAATCAACAAAATTTCGAGGTCGTTACAAATACATGTTATTACAATACATTATATAATCGTTACAGTAGATCAGAAATTTGGACCCAAAAGTTAGGCGGTCTTGTTCAAAACTTGTGAGCGGGCTTGCTGAAATTATTTTCTCGGCTGTCTATTAAATAAAAAAAAACACAGACTGTCAAACAATCTCCACTGCGGCGAAAGATTAAATCTTTGCTGAAATATTTCTCTCAAACACTGAATATTAAATCTTTGTAAAGACTCAAGCTGCAAGTCGATTAAATCTCGGAAAAGATTAAACCTTGAACGAAATGTATTTTTTTCCCAAATCATCTTTCCTAAAGTTCTTTTAATTCACTAAAATAATTTAGGAGAAGATTAAATTTGGTCGATTATTATTAATATTGTTTAATTTACCTCCTTGCTTTTTTGTTTTTATGTTATTTTGTGTTTGGGATCTTTTATCAAGGTTACACTATGTGTTAATTAGGGTTTATTTATTAAATCATGTTTATATGTCAATCGTGTCTTATTATCAGTTCTGAGTTGTATTGGGATTTGTTTGGAATGACATTGGTAAGAAATTGTGAGGAATCACTTGTTGTTGTAAAAGTAGGATTTGTATTTTGGATTTTTTGTTTGCACCGTGTTCTTATAGTTTGTTAATCTTTATAGAATGAAGTACTATAAAGAAGAAATTCAATACTTTCAGATATTTTATTATAATTGACTCGTTAAATAAAAAACTTGTGTCCAATCGCCTAGGTCATATAAAGGTGTTTGTATACTTGTTTATTAATAATCAATTAAGCAAGTGTTATTATAATTCACATCTTATAATTTTTTAATGGTTTCATTTTAAAAAAAAATAAACGAAAATTGTGAGAAAATGACCCAAGATACGGGAAGTGAGAAGAAATGTGTTGAAAGAAGAGATACCACAAGTGTTGATAACAAGAATAGTTCAAGGACGGAGAGGCCATATGTTATTAATATAAATAACGAAGAAAATGACATCTATAGTTTTGATGGAGGACATTGCTCTGCAACTATGATGTTGCTTCCTACTACAGGGAAACGTATCAAGTTAGCAAAAGTGGAAAGGTTGCCATCTTTTATAACATGGATTCCCTTGGATAGGTAAAACATTTTCTGCTCTTTTTTTGACAACTCCTTATCATTTGGTGATAAGAATTAAATTAAATTACAATATGAGATTCTCAGATTGTTATTTACAAATCCCGGTATCTAACTTTCTCTTTGCAAGGTGGTTTCTCCACAAACTTGGATCAAATCGACTCATCAAAAAAGCATCTTCTGCTCAAGATAAAACATCAGAGTCGGAGGAACATCTCGATTTGGTCGCTTTGGCTTTGGCTCATAGTTATAAACAAAAATACCAAACCATGACAAGACAAACAGGTATATTGTAATTATGGGACATGCATATCTGATATTCCTTGTTATGGCCTCCACATCTACATGGATTCCACTATGATTTAGTTGGATAGTACACACACATATGTTTTTTTCTATCGCTTTACATGGTTTTGTTTCTGCTCGGGTAAGTTGTTTAAATTTACTTCAAAATTTACCATTTTGTTTGACATATGGTTATTTGATTAAGGTTGTGTCAAATTTTTCCCTTTTTGTAAACTTTTTTTAATTATTATTTCACAATCACTAGATCATAGTACCTATTAGGGAGTAGGAAGTTAAGAATGTAGTCTTTTTCATGCATTAATACAAGTCACTAGATCCACATGGGTCGAACCCGGCATTTTTCAAACGTATTGAAATATTTTCAAAAGATATGTTGTTTTATTTTGTCAGATTTTCTTTGATACAGGACATGGGCCAAGGGAACTAAATCTTATGCTTGTATGTCTTATTTCTATGGTTAAACAACCCAAACATATGTAAGATCTTTGACCTATCTATCTTTATAATGTTCTCATGCGCATACTATCGAAGGTGGTGGTGAATAAGTTAAAACTATGTTTAATCTAGACAGTGTCTAACAAACGAGTGCTTTTAATGAAGGGAGACTATTAGCTCATAATACAATGATTGCATTTGAAGTCACAATGGAAAAAAGGGCTGGTTGGGTTAGAATTGATATTTTAAGGCATAAGATAGGTTGGAATGGAGATTTATTGATATAACGATTAAAGTTCTCTTTTACAACTTAAAAAACTTTGGTACGCTTTATTCTTCCTTTTTACCATGTACCAGATTCAAGTATCGGCCACTAGAACTCAATTTTTTAATTATATGGATAAAAAGAATTTTAACAGAATTGATTTGTTGAGAAATATGTGTAAGTAAAACTAAATTGAACACAATTTGTCTCTCTAATTAATAACCACTCTTTAATTTTGATCAAATTTCTCCATTTCGAAGTACTACATTAGAAAAAATTATAGCCTCCATGTATTGAGAAATACATGTATATACACTCTATAATCCACCAGCATACGAGGAAAATTGTAATGTTTCTATCATCTCTATTATTTCTTATTTATTTTAAATTTAGATTAATTTTACCATATTGTTGACCATGTTTATTAGATTTAAGGTTTAAGAAATCAAATACCATTACTCAGCTATCATATCACACATTACCATTCTCTTATAGAGGAACTAAAATAAATTGGGGATATTTTGATAAAGTTTTTGGAGAAAACCTTACCATTTAGCAATATCATTATATATCATTAAGAATAGAATGATGATCCATTGGTACATCAAGCATTTGTGATATTGATGACAAAGTTGTTCTCAGAGAACGACAAGTTATTAATTTTTGATTCTCTTGGAAAGTGTTTTTATATATTTCTAGGATTTAACATAGAGTTATTATATGATTTTATGTGCGAAAATTCACAAGCGACAATATCTCATAGTGTTTAAAATCTGGATTTTATACAAAATTTTGAGGCCCAAGAATGGCAAATTACCGCACGTCCAAATTAGATATATGTAAAAAACTTAATTTTATTACCTTTCGTTTCTTCGAAAAATAATGTACATTTGTTAAATTTTCTTTAAATATATTAAAGATGTGTAAAATTTTATCCGATTTAGAATTTTATCCCAAAATATTTTAGTGTAAAAAATTGGATGAAAAATAAAACTATCAAAAAAATTATTTCGATATTTTTAAAATTCCGAATTTGAGTTAATCCAAGTTTTCTCTTTAGGAGAGAAGCAAAATTTTATAATAAAATATATGCAGAGAGCTTCGGGCCTTTTTAAATATGACTTTCTTAAGATCGAATCAGACGAGTTTTTCAATTTTTTTTATGGTTTATATTTAACACTAAATATAATTTATTTTAATATAGCCTTTATCAGTATTAAGTACCTTATTTACAAATATTGATTCAATAATAATTAGTCGATTTAGTTGTTATATAATTGGACTTTAAATTGGATCCTGAAAAATTGTTCATTATTTTTATCGAATTGTTTAAACTTATATTTTTTCTAAAATACTAGGTGTTGTTGGGAGGCCATAAAGATAAAACAATTTTTTTTCATATTCAGTATATAACATATTTTCTTATTCATTTATTAATGTTGTGTATTTTTTTAGAAAAGACATATTAATATTCATTAATCTTTACATTTACATATTTTATATAAGTTACTTTATAATTCAATATTAAGTATTTAATTTGTACAATTTATTTTGCAAACATAAATATTTTTATGATGATTAATTAAGTTTTATTTTTTACAATATTATATTTTCCTTGTAAATTTGAGTAAGTAGATTTGAGAATAATGTGTTTTTTTTATCATAACAATTTATGAGTTCATGTTCTTTATTTTATCCTTAGAATGACGTCTCAATAATGTGTTTAACATATTTTATTAGCAAGAAAATCATAAAAACTAATTTACACTAATTGATATCTTTTCAATTTAAATAAATATTGACTTTACTATCAATATTTCATATAAATTTCCAAAAGTTGATTGTTCAACCGTGTTAGTTTAACAAGATAATATCATTGAACAAAATAAATATACATGTTTAAATTATTTAATCTCCATTAATATATTTTGTAACTTTTACCTAAAATTATGAAAAGCCCTTTATAATAGAAAAAAGTCTAATCATATATAAAATAAAATTTACTTTGTTAGAAATACACAACATTATGCAATTTTTTTGAGCATAGTTTGTACTCTTGTAATGTATCATCCCAATTGTTCTTCTGGTCAAAACTTGCTTCAATTCTTCTTCTTGCTGATCAAGGCTTGCTTCTTCTCAGAGTTTGGCTTTATGAATGAGCAGCAAAGTGTCAGACTTCATCACAATTATAGCACTTGATCTTTGACTTGTAATTTTCCCATACCTTGACTCCTTGCGATCATTTTTCCTTTAATTCCTCTTATCAGGTAAAGTTTGAGTAACTACAGCCTTTTTTTTAAAAACATTTTTTTGAAGTCTATATACCCCATATTTCTAAACTTTTTAACTAAAAGAGTATCAATTTGTAGGATATCTTGATCATTACCATGATCAATTTCAGTTCTTGAATAATTTTGTAAGTCATGAGGAATATTTGAGACTGAGTGTCAGACTTTACAATCATGGCCTTTCATTTTGAAATGACCCTTTCTTTCAAATTTTCTCTTCTTTTTCCTCTACCCTTAGAGAAACATGTCTTGTCCTATTTCGTCTAA
>NW_027417499.1:0-14028 GCF_009905375.1 Apium graveolens | reverse complement strand
GACAAATTATGAAAAGATGTCCAAAAAATGAGCCGCCTCAATTTATGCTCCATACCTCGTATACTACTGCGTACGAGAATTATTTGGAAATCTAGTTTCATTCGTTTCAGGCCCAGATTCACTTTCGGACGACCCCAAATAAACGCGAATGCAATTTCACAAATCCATAAGGACAAATTATGAAGAGATATCCAAAAAAGGGCAACCTCAATTTTTATTCCATACCTAGTGTACTACTGCCTATGAGAATTATTGGGAAACCTAGTTTCATTCAGTTTCAGCCCCGATTCACTTTCGACGACACCAAATAAACGTGAATGCAATTCATAAATCCATAGGACAATTATGAAAAGATATCAAAAAAATGGGCAGCCCCATTTATGCTCCATACCTCGTACCGCCTACGAGAATTATTGGAAACCTAGTTTCATTCATTTCAGCCCCGATTCACTTTCGGACGACCCCAAATAAACGCGAATGCAATTTCATAAATCCATAAAGGACAAATTATGAAAGATTCCAAAAAATGGGCCGCCTCAATTTATGTTCCATACATTGTGTACTACTGCCTACGAGAATTATTTGGAAACCTAGTTTCATTCGTTTCAGCCCCGATTCACTTTCGGATGACCCAAATAAACGCGAATGCAATTTCATAAATCATAAGACAAATTATGAAAGATATCAAAAAATGGGTAGCCTCAATTTTTGCTCCATACCTCGTGTACTACTGCCTACGAGAATTATTTGAAACCTAGTTTCATTCATTTCAGCCCCGATTCACTTTCGGACCCCAAATAAACGCGAATGCAATTTCATAAATCCATAAGGACAAATTATGAAAGATATCCAAAAAATGGCCGCCTCAATTTATGCTCCATACCTCTCTACTACGCCTACGAGAAATTTAGAAACCTAGTTCATTCATTTCAGTCCCGATTCACTTTCGGACGTCCCAAATAAACGCGAATGTAATTTCATAAATCCATAAGGCAAATTATGAAAAGATATCCAAAAGGGCCGCCTCAATTTATGCTCCATACTCATCTACTACGCCTACAAGAATTATTTAGAGACCTAGTTTCATTCATTTCAGCCCCGATTCACTTTCGGACGACCCAAATAAACGCGAATGCAATTTCATAAATCCATAAGGACAATTATGAAAAGATATCAAAAAAATGGGCAGCCTCAATTTTTGCTCCATACCTCGTGTACTACTGCCTACGAGAATTATTTGGAAACCTAGTTTCATTCATTTCAGCCCCGATTCACTTTCGACGACCCCAAATAAACGCGAATGCAATTTCATAAATCCATAAGGACAAATTATGAAAAGATTACCAAAAAATGGGCCGCCTCAATTTATGCTCCATACTCGTCTACTACCGCCTACGAGAATTATTTAGAAACCTAGTTTCATTCATTTCAGCCCCGATTCACTTTCGGACGTCCCAAATAAACGCGAATGCAATTTCATAAATCCATAAGGACAAATTATAAAAGATGTCCAAAAATGAGCCGCCTCAATTTATGCTCCATACCTCGTGTACTACTGCCTACAGAATTATTTGGAAACCTAGTTTCATTCGTTTCAGCCCCGATTCACTTTCGGACGACCCCAAATAAACGCATGCAATTTCATAAATCCATAAGGACAAATTATGAAAAGATATCCAAAAAAATGGGCGCATCAATTTTTGCTCCATACCTCGTACACTACCTACGAATTATGTTGAAACCTAGTTTCATTCATTTCAGCCCCGATTCACTTTCGACGACCCCAAAAACGCGAATGCAATTTCATAAATCCATAAGGACAAATTATGAAAGATATCCAAAAAATGGGCCACCTCAATTTATGCTCCATACCTCATCTACTACCGCCTACGAGAATTATTTAGAAACCTAGTTTCATTCATTCAGCCCCGATTCACTTTCGGACGTCTCCAAATAAACGCGAATGCAATTTCATAAATCCATAAGGACAAATTATGAAAAGATATGTCCAAAAAATGAGCCGCCTCAATTTATGCTCCACACCTCGTGTACTACTGCCTACGAGAATTATTTGGAAACCTAGTTTCATTCATTTCAGCCCCGATTCACTTTCGGACGACCCCAAATAAACGCAAATGCAATTTCATAAATCCATAAAGACAAATTATGAAAATATTTCCAAAAATGGGCCGCCTCAATTTATGTTCCATACTGTGTACTACTGCCTACGAGAATTATTTGGAAACCTAGTTTCATTCGTTTTCAGCCCCGATTCACCTTTCGGATGACTCCAAATAAAGTGATGCAATTTAATAATCCTATAGGACAATTATGAAAAGATATCAAAAATGGGTAGCCTCAATTTTTGCTCCATACCTCATGTACAACTACCTACGAGAATTATTTGAAACCTATTTTCATTCATTTCAGCCCCGATTCACTTTCGGACGACCCCAAATAAACGCGAATGCAATTTCATAAATCCATAAGGACAAATTATGAAAAAGATATCCAAAAATGGGCCGCCTCAATTTATGCTCCATACCTCGTCTACTACCGCCTACGAGAATTATTTAGAACTCTAGTTTCATTCATTTCAGCCCCCGATTCACTTTCGGACGTCCCCAAATAAACGCGAATAGCAATTTCATAAATCCATAAGGACAAATTATGAAAGATATCAAAAAAATGGGCAGCCTCAATTTTTGCTCCATACCTCGTGTACTACTTGCCTACGAGAATTATTTGGAAACCTAGTTTCATTCATTTCAGCCCCGATTCACTTTCGGATGACCCCAAATAAACGCGAATGCAATTTCATAAATCCACAAGGACAAATTATGAAAAGATATCCAAAAAATGGGCCGCCTCAATTTATGCTCCATACCTCGTCTACTACCGCCTACGAGAATTATTTAGAAACCTTGTTTCATTCATTTCAGCCCCGATTCACTTTCGGACGTCCCCAAATAAACGCGAATGCAATTTCATAAATCCATAAGGACAAATTATGAAAAGATGTCCAAAAAATGAGCCGCCTCAATTTATGCTCCATACCTCGTGTACTACTGCCTACGAGAATTATTTGGAAATCTAGTTTCATTCGTTTCAGGCCCAGATTCACTTTCGGACGACCCCAAATAAACGCGAATGCAATTTCATAAATCCATAAGGACAAATTATGAAGAGATATCCAAAAACTGGGCCGCCTCAATTTATTCTCCATACCTCGTCTACTACTGCCTACGAGAATTATTAAGAAACCTAGTTTCATTCATTTCAGCCCCGATTCACTTTCGGACGTCCCCAAATAAACGCGAATGCAATTTCATAAATCCATAAGGACAAATTATGAAAACATATCAAAAAAATGGGCAGCCTCAATTTTTGCTCCATACCTCGTGTACTACTGCCTACGAGAATTATTTGGAAACCTAGTTTCATTCATTTCAGCCCCGATTCACTTTCGGACGATCCCAAATAAACGCGAATGTAATTTCATAAATCCATAAGGACCAATTATGAAAAGATACCCAAAAAATGGGTCGCCTTAATTTATGCTCCATAACTCGTCTACTACCGCCTACGAGAATTATTTAGAAACCTTGTTTCATTTATTTCAGCCCCGATTCACTTTCGGACGTCCCCAAATAAACGCGAATAAAATTTCATAAATCCATAAGGACAAATTATTAAAAGATGTCCAAAAAAATGAGCCGCCTCAATTTATGCTCCATACCCTCGTGTACTACTTGCCTACAAGAATTATTTGGAATCTAGTTTCATTCGTTTCAGGCCCAGATTCACTTTCGGACGACCCTAAATAAACGCGAATGCAATTTCATAAATCCATAAGGAAAAATTATGAAGAGATATCAAAAAAATGGGTAGCATCAATTTTGCTCCATACCTCGTGTACTACTACCTACGGAGAATTATGTTGAAACCTAGTTTCATTCATTTCAGCCCCGATTCACTTTCCGACGACCCCCAAATAAACGCGAATGCAATTTCATAATCCATAAGGACAAATTATGAAAAGATATCCAAAAAATGGGCCGCCTCAATTTATGCTCCATACCTCGTCTACTACCGCCTACGAGAATTATTTAGAAACCTAGTTTCATTCATTTCAGTCCCGATTCACTTTCGACGTCTCCAAATAAACGCGAATGCAATTCATAAATCCATAAGGACAAATTATGAAAATATGTCCAAAAAACGAGCCGCCTCAATTTATGCTCCATACCTCGTGTACTACTGCCTACGAGAATTATTTGGAAATCTAGTTTCATTCGTTTCAGGCCCAGATTCACTTTCGGACGACCCCAGATAACGCGAATGTAATTTCATAAATCCATAAGGACAAATTATGAAGAGATATCCAAAAAATGGGCCGCCTCAATTTATGCTCCATACCTCGTCTACTACCGCCAACGAGGAATTATTTAGAACCTTGTTTCATTCAGTTCAGCCCCGATTCACTTTCGGACGTCCCCAAATAAACGCGAATGCAATTTCATAATCCATAAGGACAAATTATGAAGAGATATCCAAAAACTGGGCCGCCTCAATTTATGCTCCATACCTCGTCTACTACTGCCTACGAGAATTATTAAGAAACCTAGTTTCATTCATTTCAGCCCCGATTCACTTTCGGACGTCCCCAAATAAACGCGAATGCAATTTCATAAATCCATAAGGACAAATTATGAAAAGATATCAAAAAAATGGGCAGCCTCAATTTTTGCTCCATACCTCGTGTACTACTGCCTACGAGAATTATTTGGAAACCTAGTTTCATTCATTTCAGCCCCGATTCACTTTCGGACGACCCCAAATAAAAGCGAACGTAATTTCATAAATCCATAAGGACCAATTATGAAAAGATACCCAAAAAATGGGCCGCCTCAATTTATACTCCATAACTCATCTACTACCGCCTACGAGAATTATTTAGAAACCTTGTTTCATTCATTTCAGCCCCGATTCACTTTCGGACGTCCCCAAATAAACGCGAATAAAATTTCATAAATCCATAAGGACAAATTATTAAAAGATGTCCAAAAAATGAGCCGCCTCAATTTATGCTCCATACCTCGTGTACTACTGCCTACAAGAATTATTTGGAAATCTAGTTTCATTCGTTTCAGGCCCAGATTCACTTTCGGACGACCCCAAATAAACGCGAATGCAATTTCATAAATCTATAAGGAAAATTATGAAGAGATATCCAAAAAAATGGGTAGCATCAATTTTTGCTCCATACCTCGTGTACTACTACCTCCGAGAATTATGTTGAAACCTAGTTTCATTCATTTCAGCCCCGATTCACTTTCCGACGACCCCAAATAAACGCGAATGCAATTTCATAAATCCATAAGGACAAATTATGAAAAGATATCCAAAAAATGGGCCGCCTCAATTTATGCTCCATACCTCGTCTACTACCGCCTACGAGAATTATTTAGAAACCTAGTTTCATTCATTTCAGTCCCGATTCACTTTCGGACGTCTCCAAATAAACGCGAATGCAATTTCATAAATCCATAAGGACAAATTATGAAAAGATGTCCAAAAAACGAGCCGCCTCAATTTATGCTCCATACCTCGTGTACTACTGCCTACGAGAATTATTTGGAAATCTAGTTTCATTCATTTCAGGCCCAGATTCACTTTCGGACGACCCCAGATAAACGCGAATGTAATTTCATAAATCCATAAGGACAAATTATGAAGAGATATCCAAAAAATGGGCCGCCTCAATTTATGCTCCATACCTCATCTACTACCGCCAACGAGAATTATTTAGAAACCTTGTTTCATTCATTTCAGCCCCGATTCACTTTCGGACGTCCCCAAATAAACGCGAATGCAATTTCATAAATCCATAAGGACAAAATATGAAGAGATATCCAAAAACTGGGCCGCCTCAATTTATGCTCCATACCTCGTCTACTACTGCCTACGAGAATTATTAAGAAACCTAGTTTCATTCATTTCAGCCCCGATTCACTTTCGGACGTCCCCAAATAAACGCGAATGCAATTTCATAAATCCATAAGGACAAATTATGAAAAGATATCAAAAAAATGGGCAGCCTCAATTTTTGCTCCATACCTCGTGTACTACTGCCTACGAGAATTATTTGGAAACCTAGTTTCATTCATTTCAGCCCCGATTCACTTTCGGACGACCCCAAATAAACGCGAATGTAATTTCATAAATCCATAAGGACCAATTATGAAAAGATACCCAAAAAATGGGCCGCCTCAATTTATGCTCCATAACTCGTCTACTACCGCCTACGAGAATTATTTAGAAACCTTGTTTCATTCATTTCAGCCCCGATTCACTTTCGGACGTCCCCAAATAAACGCGAATAAAATTTCATAAATCCATAAGGACAAATTATTAAAAGATGTCCAAAAAACGAGCGGCCTCAATTTATGCTCCATACCTCGTGTACTATTGCCTACAAGAATTATTTGGAAATCTAGTTTCATTCGTTTCAGGCCCAGATTCACTTTCGGACGACCCCAAATAAACGCGAATGCAATTTCATAAATCCATAAGGGAAAATTATGAAGAGATATCCAAAAAAATGGGTAGCATCAATTTTTGCTCCATACCTCGTGTACTACTACCTCCGAGAATTATGTTGAAACCTAGTTTCATTCATTTCAGCCCCGATTCACTTTCCGACGACCCCAAATAAACGCGAATGCAATTTCATAAATCCATAAGGACAAATTATGAAAAGATATCCAAAAAATGGGCCGCCTCAATTTATGCTCCATACCTCGTCTACTACCGCCTACGAGAATTATTTAGAAACCTAGTTTCATTCATTTCAGTCCCGATTCACTTTCGGACGTCTCCAAATAAACGCGAATGCAATTTCATAAATCCATAAGGACAAATTATGAAAAGATGTCCAAAAAACGAGCCGCCTCAATTTATGCTCCATACCTCGTGTACTACTGCCTACGAGAATTATTTGGAAATCTAGTTTCATTCGTTTCAGGCCCAGATTCACTTTCGGACGACCCCAGATAAACGCGAATGTAATTTCATAAATCCATAAGGACAAATTATGAAGAGATATCCAAAAAATGGGCCGCCTCAATTTATGCTCCATACCTCGTCTACTACCACCAATGAGAATTATTTAGAAACCTTGTTTCATTCATTTCAGCCCCGATTCACTTTCGGACGTCCCCAAATAAACGCGAATGCAATTTCATAAATCCATAAGGACAAATTATGAAAAGATGTCCAAAAAACGAGCCGCCTCAATTTATGCTCCATACCTCGTATACTACTGCCTACGAGAATTATTTGGAAATCTAGTTTCATTCGTTTCAGGCCCAGATTCACTTTCGGATGACCCCAAATAAACGCGAATGCAATTTCACAAATCCATAAGGATAAATTATGAATAGATATCCAAAAAAGGGCAACCTCAATTTTTATTCCATACCTAGTGTACTACTGCCTATGAGAATTATTGGGAAACCTAGTTTCATTCGTTTCAGCCCCGATTCACTTTCGGACGACACCAAATAAACGTGAATGCAAATTCATAAATCCATAGGGACATATTATGAAAAGATATCAAAAAAATGGGTAGCCCCAATTTTTGCTCCATACCTCATGTACTGCTGCCTACGAGAATTATTTGGAAACCTAGTTTCATTCATTTCAGCCTCGATTCACTTTCGGACGACCCCAAATAAACGCGAATGCAATTTCATAAATCCATAAAGACAAATTATGAAAATATATCCAAAAAATGGGCCGCCTCAATTTATGTTCCATACATTGTGTACTACTGCCTACGAGAATTATTTGGAAACCTAGTTTCATTCGTTTCAGCCCCGATTCACTTTCGGATGACTCCAAATAAACGTGAATGCAATTTAATAAATCTATAGGACAAATTATGAAATGATATCAAAAAAATGGGTAGCCTCAATTTTTGCTCCATACCTCGTGTACTACTGCCTACGAGAATTATGTTGAAACCTAGTTTCATTCATTTCAGCCCCGATTCACTTTCGGACGACCCCAAATAAACGCGAATGCAATTTCATAAATCCATAAGGACAAATTATGAAAAGATATCCAAAAAATGGGCCGCCTCAATTTATGCTCCATACCACGTCTACTACCGCCTACGAGAATTATTTAGAAACCTTGTTTCATTCATTTCAGCCCCGATTCACTTTCGGACGTCCCCAAATAAAAGTGAATGCAATTTCATAAATCCATAAGGACAAATTATGAAAAGATGTCCAAAAAACGAGCCGCCTCAATTTATTCTCCATACCTCGTGTACTACTGCATACGAGAATTATTTGGAAATCTAGTTTCATTCGTTTCAGGCCCAGATTCACTTTCGGACGACCCCAAATAAACGCGAATGCAATTTCATAAATCCATAAGGACAAATTATGAAGAGATATCCAAAAAAGGGCAACCTCAATTTTTATTCCATACCTAGTGTACTACTGCTTTTGAGAATTATTGGGAAACCTAGTTTCATTCGTTTCAGCCCGATTCACTTTCAGACGACACCAATAAACGTGAATGCAAATTCATAAATCCATAGGGACAGATTATGAAAGATATCAAAAAAATGGGCAGCCCCCAATTTGTGCTCCATACCTCGTGTACTGCTGCTTACGAGAATTATTTGGAAACCTAGTTTCATTCATTTCAGCCCCGATTCACTTTCGGACGACCCCAAATAAAACGCGAATGCAAATTTCATAAATCCATAAGGATAAATTATGAAAATATATCCAAAAAATGGGCCGCCTCAATTTATGTTCCATACATCGTGTACTACTGCCTACGAGAATTATTTGGAAACCTAGTTTCATTCGTTTCAGCCCCGATTCACTTTCGGATGACCCCAAATAAACGTGAATGCAATTTAATAAATCCATAGGACAAATTATGAAAAGATATCCAAAAAATGGGCTGCCTCAATTTAAGCTCCATACCTCGTCTACTACCGCCTACGAGAATTATTTAGAAACCTTGTTTCATTCATTTCAGCCCCGATTCACTTTCGGACGACACCAAATAAACGTGAATGCAAATTCATAAATCCATAGGGACAGATTATGAAAAGATATCAAAAAAATGGGCAGCCCCAATTTTTTCTCCAAACCTCGTGTACTGCTGCCTACGAGAATTATTTGTAAACCTAGTTTCATTCATTTCAGCCCCGATTCACTTTCCGGACGACCCCAAATAAACGCGAATGCAATTTCATAAATCCATAAAGACAAATTATGAAAAATATATCCAAAAAATGGGCCGCCTCAATTTATGTTCCATACATTGTGTACTACTGCCCTACGAGAATTATTTGGAAACCTAGTTTCATTCGTTTCAGCCCCGATTCACTTTCGGATGACTCCAAATAAACGTGAATGCAATTTAATAAATCTATAGGAAAAAATTATGAAATGATATCAAAAAAAATGGGTAGCCCTCAATTTTTGCTCCATACCTCGTGTACTACTGCCTACGAGAATTATGTTGAAACCTAGTTTCATTCATTTCAGCCCGATTCACCTTTCGGACGACCCCAAATAAACGCGAATGCAATTTCATAAATCCATAAGGACAAATTTTGAAAAGATATCCAAAATGGGGGCCGCCTCAATTTATGCTCCATACCACGTCTACTACCGCCTACGAGAATTATTTAGAAACCCTTGTTTCATTCATTTCAGCCCGATTCACTTTCGGACGACACCAAATAAACGTGAATGCAAATTCATAAATCCATAGGGGACAGATTATGAAAAAGATATCAAAAAAATGGGCAGCCCCAATTTTTTCTCAAACCTCCGTGTACTGCGCCTACGAGAATTATTTTGTTAAACCTAGTTTCATTCATTTCAGCCCCGATTCACTTTCGGACGACCCCAAATAAACGCGAATGCAAATTTCATAAATCCATAAAGACAAATATGAAAATATATCCAAAAAATGGGCCGCCTCAATTTATGTTCCATACATTGTGTACTACTGCCTACGAGGAATTATTTGGAACACTAGTTTCATTCGTTTCAGCCCCGATTCACTTTCGGATGACTCCAAATAAACGTGAATGCAATTTAATAAATCTATAGGAAAAATTATGAAATGATATCAAAAAAATGGGTAGCCTCAATTTTTGCTCCATACCTACGTGTACTACTGCCTACGAGAATTATGTTGGAAACCTAGTTTCATTCATTTCAGCCCCGATTCACTTTCGGACGACCCCCAATAAACGCGAATGCAATTTCATAAATCCATAAGGACAATTTTGAAAGATATCCAAAAAATGGGCCGCCTCAATTTATGCTCCATACCACGTCTACTACCGCCTACGAGAAATTATTTAGAAACCTTGTTTCATTCATTTCAGCCCCGATTCACTTTCGGACGTCCCCAAATAAAGCGAATGCAATTTCATAAATCCATAAGGAACCAAATTATTGAAAAGATGTCCAAAAACGAGCCGCCTCAATTTATGCTCCATACCTCGTGTACTACTGCATACGAGAATTATTTGGAAATCTAGTTTCATTCGTTTTTCAGGCCCAGATTACACCTTTCGGACGGACACCCCAAATCAACGCGAATGCAATTTCATAAATCCATAAGGACAAATTATGAAAAGATATCCAAAAAAGGGCAACCTCAATTTTTATTCCATACCTAGTGTACTACTGCCTATGAGAATTATTGGAAACCTAGTTTCATTCGTTTCAGCCCCGATTCACTTTCGGACGACCCAAATAAACGTGAATGCAATTCATAAATCCATAAGGAACAATTATGAAAAGATATCCAAAAAAATGGGCAGCCCCAATTTTTGCTCCATACCTCGTGTACTACTGCTACGAGAATTATTTGGAAACCTAGTTTCATTCATTTCAGCCCGATTCACTTTCGGACGACCCCAAATAAACGCGAATGCAATTTCATAAATCCATAAGGACAAATTATGAAAATATATCCAAAAAATGGGCCGCCTCAATTTATGTTCCATACATCGTGTACTACTGCCTACGAGAATTATTTGGAAACCTAGTTTCATTCGTTTCAGCCCCGATTCACTTTCGGATGACCCCAAATAAACGTGAATGCAATTTAATAAATCCATAGGACAAATTATGAAAAGATATCAAAAAAATGGGTAGCCTCAATTTTTGCTCCATACCTCGTGTACTACTGCCTACGAGAATTATATTGAAACCTAGTTTCATTCATTTCAGCCCCGATTCACTTTCGGACGACCCCAAATAAACGCGAATGCAATTTCATAAATCCATAAGGACAAATTATGAAAAGATATCCAAAAATGGGCCGCCTCAATTTATGCTCCATACCACGTCTACTACGCCTACGAGAATTATTTAGAAACCTGTTTCATTCATTTCAGCCCCGATTCACTTTCGGACGTCCCAAATAAAGCGAATGCAATTTCATAAATCCATAAGGACAAATTATGAAAAGATGTCCAAAAAACGAGCCGCCTCAATTTATGCTCCATACCTCGTGTACTACTGCTACGAGAATTATTTGGAAATCTAGTTTCATTCGTTTCAGCCCAGATTCACTTTCGGACGACCCCAAATAAACGCGAATGCAATTTCATAAATCCATAGGACAAATTATGAAAGATATCCAAAAAAGGGCAACCTCAATTTTTATTCCATACCTAGTGATACTGCCTATGAGAATTATTTGGGAAACCTAGTTTCATTCGTTTCAGCCCCGATTCACTTTCGGACGACCCCAAATAAACGTGAATGCAATTCATAAATCCATAGGACAATTATGAAAAGATATCAAAAAATGGGCAGCCCAATTTTTGCTCCATACCTCGTGTACTGCCTACGAGAATTATTTGGAAACCTAGTTTCATTCATTTCAGCCCCGATTCACTTCGGACGACCCCAAATAAACGCGAATGCAATTTCATAAATCCATAAGGACAAATTATGAAAATATATCCAAAAAATGGGCCGCCTCAATTTATGTTCCATACATCGTGTACTACTGCCTACGAGAATTATTTGGAAACTAGTTTCATTCGTTTCAGCCCCGATTCACTTTCGGAGACCCCAAATAAACGTGAATGCAATTTAATAAATCCATAGGACAAATTATGAAAAGATATCAAAAAATGGGTAGCCTCAATTTTGCTCCATACCTGTGTACTACTGCCTACGAGAATTATTGAAACCTAGTTTCATTCATTTCAGCCCCGATTCACTTTCGGACGACCCCAAATAAACGCGAATGCAATTTCATAAATCCATAGGAAAATTATGAAAATATATCCAAAAAATGGGCCGCCTCAATTTATGTTCCATACATCGTGTACTACTGCCTACGAGAATTTTTGGAAACCTAGTTTCATTCGTTTCAGGCCCGATTCACTTTCGGACGACCCAATAAACGAATGCAATTCATAAATCCATAGGGACAATTATGAAAAGATATCAAAAAATGGGCAGCCCCAATTTTTGCTCCATACCTCATGTACTGCTGCCTACGAGAATTATTGGAAACCTAGTTTCATTCATTTCAGCCCCGATTCACTTTCGGACGACCCCAAATAAACGCAATGCAATTTCATAAATCCATAGGACAAATTATGAAAAGATTCCAAAAAAGGCCGCCTCAATTTATGTTCCATACATTGTGTACTACTGCCTACGAGAATTATTTGGAAACCTAGTTTCATTCGTTTCAGCCCCGATTCACTTTCGGATGACCCAAATAAACGTGAATGCAATTTCATAAATCATAGGACAAATTATGAAAGATATCAAAAAAATGGGTAGCCTCAATTTTGCTCCATACTCGTGTACTACCTACGAGAATTATGGAAACCTATTTCATTCATTTTCAGCCCGATTCACTTTCGGACGCCCCCAAATAAACGCGAATGCAATTTCATAAATCCAAGGACAAATTATGAAAAGATACCAAAAAATGGGCCGCCTCAATTTATGCTCCATACCTCGTCTACTACCGCCTACGAGAATTATTAGAAATCTAGTTTCATTCATTTCAGCGCCGATTCACTTTTCGGACGTCCCCAAATAAACGCGAATGCAATTTCATAAATCCATAAGGACAAATTATGAAAAGATATCAAAAAAATGGGCAGCCTCAATTTTTGCTCCATACCTCGTGTACTACTGCCTACGAGAATTATTTGGAAACCTAGTTTCATTCATTTCAGCCCCGATTCATTTCGGACGACCCAAATAAACGCGAATGCAATTTCATAAATCCACAAGGACAAATTATGAAAAGATACCAAAAAATGGGCCCAGCTCAATTTGCTCCATACTCGTCTACTACCACCTACGAGATTATTTAGAAACCTTTCATTCATTTCAGCCCCGATTCACTTTCGGACGTCCCCAAATAAACGCGAATAAAATTTCATAAATCCATAAGGACCAATTATGAAAAAGATGTCCAAAAAATGAGCCGCCTCAATTTATGATCCATACCTCGTGTGTACTACTGCCTACGAGAATTATTTGAAATCTGTTTCATTCGTTTCAGGCCCGATTCACTTTCGGACGACCCCCAAATAAACGCGAATGCAATTTCATAAATCCATAAGGACAAATTATGAAGAGATATCCAAAAACTGGCCGCCTCAATTTATGCTCCATACCTCGTCTACTACTGCCTACGAGAATTATTAAGAAACCTAGTTTCATTCATTTCAGCCCCGATTCACTTTCGGACGTCCCCAAATAAACGCGAATGCAATTTCTAAATCCATAAGGACAAATTATGAAAGATATCAAAAAAAGGGGGGCCTCAATTTTGCTCCATACCTCGTGTGTACTACTGCCTACGAGAATTATTTGAAACCTAGTTTCATTCATGTCAGCCCCGATTCACTTTCAGACGACCCCAAATAAACGCGAATGTATTTCATAAATCCATAGGGACCAATTATGAAAAGATACCAAAAAGGGC
>NW_027417498.1:0-9154 GCF_009905375.1 Apium graveolens | reverse complement strand
ATGACTCCAAATAAACGTGAATGCAATTTAATAAATCTATAGGACAAATTATGAAATGATATCAAAAAAATGGGTAGCCTCAATTTTTGCTCCATACCTCGTGTACTACTGCCTACGAGAATTATGTTGAAACCTAGTTTCATTCATTTCAGCCCGATTCACTTTCGGACGACCCCAAATAAACGCGAATGCAATTTCATAAATCCATAAGGACAAATTATGAAAAGATATCCAAAAAATGGGCCGCCTCAATTTATGCTCCATACCACGTCTACTACCGCCTACGAGAATTATTTAGAAACCTTGTTTCATTCATTTCAGCCCCGATTCACTTTCGGACGTCCCCAAAAAAAGTGAATGCAATTTCATAAATCCATAAGGACAAATTATGAAAAGATGTCCAAAAACGAGCCGCCTCAATTATTCTCCATACCTCGTGTACTACTGCATACGAGAATTATTTGGAAATCTAGTTTCATTCGTTTCAGGCCCAGATTCACTTTCGGACGACCCCAAATAAACGCGAATGCAATTTCATAAATCCATAAGGACAAATTATGAAGAGATATCCAAAAAAGGGCAACCTCAATTTTTATTCCATACCTAGTGTACTACTGCTTTTGAGAATTATTGGGAAACCTAGTTTCATTCGTTTCAGCCCCGATTCACTTTCAGACGACACCAAATAAACGTGAATGCAAATTCATAAATCCATAGGGACAGATTATGAAAAGATATCAAAAAAATGGGCAGCCCCAATTTTTGCTCCATACCTCGTGTACTGCTGCTTACGAGAATTATTTGGAAACCTAGTTTCATTCATTTCAGCCCCGATTCACTTTCGGACGACCCCAATAACCGCGAAATGCAATTTCACTAAATCCATAAGGATAAATTATGAAAACTATATCCAAAAAATGGGCCGCCTCAATTTATGTCCATACATCGTGTACTACTGCCTACGAGAATTATTGGAAACCTAGTTTCATTCGTTTTCAGCCCCGATTCACTTTCGGATGACCCCAAATAAACGTGAATGCAATTTAATAAATCCATAGGACAAATTATGAAAAGATATCCAAAAAATGGGCTGCCTCAATTTAAGCTCCATACCTCGTCTACTACCGCCTACGAGAATTATTTAGAAACCTTGTTTCATTCATTTCAGCCCCGATTCACTTTCGGACGACACCAAATAAACGTGAATGCAAATTCATAAATCCATAGGGACAGATTATGAAAAGATATCAAAAAAATGGGCAGCCCCAATTTTTTCTCCAAACCTCGTGTACTGCTGCCTACGAGAATTATTTGTAAACCTAGTTTCATTCATTTCAGCCCCGATTCACTTTCGGACGACCCCAAATAAACGCGAATGCAATTTCATAAATCCATAAAGACAAATTATGAAAATATATCCAAAAAATGGGCCGCCTCAATTTATGTTCCATACATTGTGTACTACTGCCTACGAGAATTATTTGGAAACCTAGTTTCATTCGTTTCAGCCCCGATTCACTTTCGGATGACTCCAAATAAACGTGAATGCAATTTAATAAATCTATAGGAAAAATTATGAAATGATATCAAAAAAATGGGTAGCCTCAATTTTTGCTCCATACCTCGTGTACTACTGCCTACGAGAATTATGGAAACCTAGTTTCATTCATTTCGATTCACCGATTTTTCGGACGACCCCAAATAAACGCGAATGCAATTTCATAAATCCATAAGGACAAATTTTGAAAAGATATCCAAAAAATGGGCCGCCTCAATTTATGCTCCATACCACGTCTACTACCGCCTACGAGAATTATTTAGAAACCTTGTTTCATTCATTTCAGCCCCGATTCACTTTCGGACGACACCAAATAAACGTGAATGCAAATTCATAAATCCATAGGGACAGATTATGAAAAGATATCAAAAAAATGGGCAGCCCCAATTTTTTCTCCAAACCTCGTGTACTGCTGCCTACGAGAATTATTTGTAAACCTAGTTTCATTCATTTCAGCCCCGATTCACTTTCGGACGACCCCAAATAAACGCGAATGCAATTTCATAAATCCATAAAGACAAATTATGAAAATATATCCAAAAAATGGGCCGCCTCAATTTATGTTCCATACATTGTGTACTACTGCCTACGAGAATTATTTGGAAACCTAGTTTCATTCGTTTCAGCCCCGATTCACTTTCGGATGACTCCAAATAAACGTGAATGCAATTTAATAAATCTATAGGAAAAATTATGAAATGATATCAAAAAATGGGTAGGCCTCAAATTTGTTTGCTCCATACCTCGTGTACTACTGCCTACGAGAATTATGTGAAACCTAGTTTCACTTCATTTCAGCCCGTATTCACTTTCGGACGACCCCAAATAAACGTGATGCAATTTCATAAATCCATAAGGACAAATATTGAAAAGATATCCAAAAAATGGGCCGCCTCAATTTAGGCTCCATACCACGTCTACTACCGCCTACAGAGAATTATTTAGAAACCTTGTTTCATTCATTTCAGCCCCGATTCACTTTCGGACGTCCCCAAATAAAAGCGAATGCAATTTCATAAATCCATAAGGACAAATTATGAAAAGATGTCCAAAAAAACGAGCCGCCTCAATTTATGCTCCATACCTCGTGTTACTACTGCATACGAGAATTATTTGGAAATCTAGTTTCATTCGTTTCAGGCCCAGATTCACTTTCGGACGACCCCAAATAAACGCGAATGCAATTCATAAATCCATAAGGACAAATTTATGAAGAGATATCCAAAAAAGGGCAACCTCAATTTTTATTCCATACCTAGTGTACTACTGCCTATGGAATTATTGGGAAACCTAGTTTCATTCGTTTCAGCCCCGATTCACTTTCAGACGACACCAAATAAACGTGAATGCAAATTCATAAATCCATAGGGACAGATTATGAAAAGATATCAAAAAAATGGGCAGCCCCAATTTTTGCTCCATACCTCGTGTACTGCTGCTTACGAGAATTATTTGGAAACCTAGTTTCATTCATTTCAGCCCCGATTCACTTTCGGACGACCCCAAATAACGCGAATGCAATTTCATAAATCCATAAGGGACAAATTATGAAAATATATCCAAAAATGGGCCGCCTCAATTTATGTTCCATACATCGTTTACTACTGCCTACGAGAATTATTTGGAAACCTAGTTTCATTCGTTTCAGCCCCGATTCACTTTCGGATGACTCCAAATAAACGTGAATGCAATTTAATAAATCTATAGGAAAATTATGAAATGATATCAAAAAAATGGTAGCCTCAATTTTTGCTCCATACCTCGTGTACTACTGCCTACGAGAATTATGTTGAAACCTAGTTTCATTCATTTCAGCCCCGATTCACTTTCGGACGACCCCAAATAAACGCGAATGCAATTTCATAAATCCATAAGGACAAATTTTGAAAAGATATCCAAAAAATGGGCCGCCTCAATTTATGCTCCATACCACGTCTACTACCGCCTACGAGAATTATTTAGAAACCTTGTTTCATTCATTTCAGCCCCGATTCACTTTCGGACGTCCCCAAATAAAAGCGAATGCAATTTCATAAATCCATAAGGACAAATTATGAAAAGATGTCCAAAAAACGAGCCGCCTCAATTTATGCTCCATACCTCGTGTACTACTGCATACGAGAATTATTTGGAAATCTAGTTTCATTCGTTTCAGGCCCAGATTCACTTTCGGACGACCCCAAATAAACGCGAATGCAATTTCATAAATCCATAAGGACAAATTATGAAGAGATATCCAAAAAAGGGCAACCTCAATTTTTATTCCATACCTAGTGTACTACTGCCTATGAGAATTATTGGGAAACCTAGTTTCATTCGTTTCAGCCCCGATTCACTTTCAGACGACACCAAATAAACGTGAATGCAAATTCATAAATCCATAGGGACAGATTATGAAAAGATATCAAAAAAATGGGCAGCCCCAATTTTTGCTCCATACCTCGTGTACTGCTGCTTACGAGAATTATTTGGAAACCTAGTTTCATTCATTTCAGCCCCGATTCACTTTCGGACGACCCCAAATAAACGCGAATGCAATTTCATAAATCCATAAGGACAAATTATGAAAATATATCCAAAAAATGGGCCGCCTCAATTTATGTTCCATACATCGTGTACTACTGCCTACGAGAATTATTTGGAAACCTAGTTTCATTCGTTTCAGCCCCGATTCACTTTCGGATGACCCCAAATAAACGTGAATGCAATTTAATAAATCCATAGGACAAATTATGAAAAGATATCAAAAAAATGGGTAGCCTCAATTTTTGCTCCATACCTCGTGTACTACTGCCTACGAGAATTATGTTGAAACCTAGTTTCATTCATTTCAGCCCCGATTCACTTTCGGACGACCCCAAATAAACGCGAATGCAATTTCATAAATCCATAAGGATAAATTATGAAAATATATCCAAAAAATGGGCCGCCTCAATTTATGTTCCATACATCGTGTACTACTGCCTACGAGAATTGTTTAGAAACCTAGTTTCATTCGTTTCAGGCCCGATTCACTTTCGGACGACACCAAATAAACGTTAATGCAAATTCATAAATCCATAGGGACAGATTATGAAAAGATATCAAAAAAATGGGCAGCCCCAATTTTTGCTCCATACCTCATGTACTGCTGCCTACGAGAATTATTTGGAAACCTAGTTTCATTCATTTCAGCCCCGATTCACTTTCGGACGACCCCAAATAAACGCAAATGCAATTTCATAAATCCATAAAGACAAATTATGAAAATATTTCCAAAAAATGGGCCGCCTCAATTTATGTTCCATACATTGTGTACTACTGCCTACGAGAATTATTTGGAAACCTAGTTTCATTCGTTTCAGCCCCGATTCACTTTCGGATGACTCCAAATAAACGTGAATGCAATTTAATAAATCTATAGGACAAATTATGAAAAGATATCAAAAAAATGGGTAGCCTCAATTTTTGCTCCATACCTCGTGTACAACTACCTACGAGAATTATGTTGAAACCTATTTTCATTCATTTCAGCCCCGATTCACTTTCGGACGACCCCAAATAAACGCGAATGCAATTTCATAAATCCATAAGGACAAATTATGAAAAGATATCCAAAAAATGGGCCGCCTCAATTTATGCTCCATACCTCGTCTACTACCGCCTACGAGAATTATTTAGAAATCTAGTTTCATTCATTTCAGCCCCGATTCACTTTCGGACGTCCCCAAATAAACGCGAATGCAATTTCATAAATCCATAAGGACAAATTATGAAAAGATATCAAAAAAATGGGCAGCCTCAATTTTTGCTCCATACCTCGTGTACTACTGCCTACGAGAATTATTTGGAAACCTAGTTTCATTCATTTCAGCCCCGATTCACTTTCGGACGACCCCAAATAAACGCGAATGCAATTTCATAAATCCACAAGGACAAATTATGAAAAGATACCCAAAAAATGGGCCGCCTCAATTTATGCTCCATACCTCGTCTACTACCACCTACGAGAATTATTTAGAAACCTTGTTTCATTCATTTCAGCCCCGATTCACTTTCGGACGTCCCCAAATAAACGCGAATAAAATTTCATAAATCCATAAGGACCAATTATGAAAAGATGTCCAAAAAATGAGCCGCCTCAATTTATGCTCCATACCTCGTGTACTACTGCCTACGAGAATTATTTGGAAATCTAGTTTCATTCGTTTCAGGCCCAGATTCACTTTCGGACGACCCCAAATAAACGCGAATGCAATTTCATAAATCCATAAGGACAAATTATGAAGAGATATCCAAAAACTGGGCCGCCTCAATTTATGCTCCATACCTCGTCTACTACTGCCTACGAGAATTATTAAGAAACCTAGTTTCATTCATTTCAGCCCCGATTCACTTTCGGACGTCCCCAAATAAACGCGAATGCAATTTCATAAATCCATAAGGACAAATTATGAAAAGATATCAAAAAAATGGGCAGCCTCAATTTTTGCTCCATACCTCGTGTACTACTGCCTACGAGAATTATTTGAAACCTAGTTTCATTCATTTCAGCCCGATTCACTTTCAGGACGACCCCAATAAACGCTGAATGCTAATTTCATAAATCCATAAGGGACAATTATGAAAAGATACCAAAAAATGGGCCGCCTCAATTATGCTTCCTACCTCGTCTACTACGCCTACGAGAATTATTTAGAAACCTTGTTTCATTCATTTCAGCCCCCGATTCACTTTCGGACGTCCCCAAATAAACGCGAATAAAATTTCATAATCCATAAGGACAAATTATTAAAAGATGTCCAAAAAACGAGCCGCCTCAATTTATGCTCCATACCTCGTGTACTACTGCCTACAAGAATTATTTGGAATCTAGTTTCATTCGTTTCAGGCCCAGATTCACTTTCGGACGACCCCAAATAAACGCGAATGCAATTTCATAAATCCATAAGGGACAATTATGAAGAGATATCCAAAAAATGGGTAGCATCAATTTTTGCTCCCTACTCGTGTACTACTACCTACGAGAATTATGTTGAAACCTAGTTTCATTCATTTCAGCCCCGATTCACTTTCCGACGACCCCAAATAAACGCGAATGCAATTTCATAAATCCATAAGGACAAATTATGAAAAGATATCCAAAAAATGGGCCGCCTCAATTTATGCTCCATACCTCGTCTACTACCGCCTACGAGAATTATTTAGAAACCTAGTTTCATTCATTTCAGTCCCGATTCACTTTCGGACGTCTCCAAATAAACGCGAATGCAATTTCATAAATCCATAAGGACAAATTATGAAAAGATGTCTCAAAAACGAGCCGCCTCAATTTATGCTCCATACCTCGTGTACTACTGCCTACGAGAATTATTTGGAATCTAGTTTCATTCGTTTCAGGCCCAGATTCACTTTCGGACGACCCCAGATAAACGCGAATGTAATTTCATAAATCCATAAGGACAAATTATGAAGAGATATCCAAAAAATGGGCCGCCTCAATTTATGTTCCATACCTCGTCTACTACCGCTAACGAGAATTATTTAGAAACCTTGTTTCATTCATTTCAGCCCCGATTCACTTTCGGACGTCCCCAAATAAACGCGAAATGCAATTTCATAAATCCATAAGGACAAATTATGAAAAGATGTCCAAAAAATGAGCCGCCTCAATTTATGCTCCATACCTCGTATACTACTGCCTACGAGAATTATTTGGAAATCTAGTTTCATTCGTTTCAGGCCCAGATTCACTTTCGGACGACCCCAAATAAACGCGAATGCAATTTCACAAATCCATAAGGACAAATTATGAAGAGATATCCAAAAAAGGGCAACCTCAATTTTTATTCCATACCTAGTGTACTACTGCCTATGAGAATTATTGGGAAACCTAGTTTCATTCGTTTCAGCCCCGATTCACTTTCGGACGACACCAAATAAACGTGAATGCAAATTCATAAATCCATAGGGACATATTATGAAAAGATATCAAAAAAATGGGTAGCCCCAATTTTTGCTCCATACCTCGTGTACTGCTGCCTACGAGAATTATTTGGAAACCTAGTTTCATTCATTTCAGCCCGATTCACTTTCGGACGACCCCAAATAAACGCGAATGCAATTTCATAAATCCATAAAGACAAATTATGAAAATATATCCAAAAAATGGGCCGCCTCAATTTATGTTCCATACATTGTGTACTACTGCCTACGAGAATTATTTGGAAACCTAGTTTCATTCGTTTCAGCCCCGATTCACTTTCGGATGACTCCAAATAAACGTGAATGCAATTTAATAAATCTATAGGACAAATTATGAAATGATATCAAAAAAATGGGTAGCCTCAATTTTTGCTCCATACCTCGTGTACTACTGCCTACGAGAATTATGTTGAAACCTAGTTTCATTCATTTCAGCCCCGATTCACTTTCGGACGACCCCAAATAAACGCGAATGCAATTTCATAAATCCATAAGGACAAATTATGAAAAGATATCCAAAAAATGGGCCGCCTCAATTTATGCTCCATACCACGTCCTACTACCGCCTACGAGAATTATTTAGAAACCTTGTTTCATTCATTTCAGCCCCGATTCACTTTCGGACGTCCCCAAATAAAAGTGAAGCAATTTCATAAATCAATTAGGACAAATTATGAAAGATGTCCAAAAAACGAGCCGCCTCATTTATGCTCCCTACCTTCGTGACTACTGCATACGAGAATTATTTGGAAATCTAGTTTCATTCGTTTCAGGCCCAAATTCACTTTCGGACGACCCCAAATAAACGCGAATGCAATTTCATAATCCATAAGACAAATTATGAAGAGATATCCAAAAAGGGCAACCTCATTTTTAGTCCATACTCAGGTACTACTGCTTATGAGAATTATTGGGAAACCTAGTTTCATCGCTTCAGCCCCGATTCACTTTCAGACGACACCAAATAAATGTGAATGCAAATTCATAAATCCATAGGGACAGATTATGAAAAGATATCAAAAAAATGGGCAGCCCCAATTTTTGCTCCATACTGTGTACTGCTGCTTACGAGAATTATTTGGAAACCTAGTTTCATTCATTTCAGCCCCGATTCACTTTCGGACGACCCCAAATAACACGCGAATGCAATTTCATAAATCCATAAGGACAAATTATGAAAATATATCCAAAAAATGGCCGCCTCAATTTATGTTCCATACATCGTGTACTACTGCCTACGAGAATTATTTGGAAACCTAGTTCATTCGTTTCAGCCCCGATTCACTTTCGGATGACCCACAAATAAACGTGAATGCAATTTAATAATCCATAGGACAATTATAAAAGATATCAACAAAATGGGTAGCCTCATTTTTGCTCCATACCTCATGTACACTGCCTACGAGAATTATGTTGAAACCTAGTTTCATTCATTTCAGCCCCGATTCACTTTCGGACGACCCCAAATAAACGCGGAATGCAATTCATAAATCCATAAGGATAAATTATGAAAATATATCCAAAAAATGGGCCGCCTCAATTTATGTTCCATACATCGTGTACTACTGCCTACGAGAATTATTTGGAAACCTAGTTTCATTCGTTTCAGCCCCGGATTCACTTTCGGATGAC